>NC_134839.1:107565243-107868273 GCF_965363235.1 Mytilus galloprovincialis
TGCTAATGATGGCATTTTTGTTAATTGAATATCACAACATTTGGATAGTTTTTCAACTGTTAGGTTTTTTTTAGCTCACCTGGCCTAAAAGGCCATGTGAGCTTTTCTCATCACTTGGCGTCCGTCGTCGTCGTCGTCGTCGTCGTCGTTAACAATTTTTCAAACATCTTCTCCTCTGAAACTACTGAATGGATTTGAATGAAACTTAAAATGATTGTTCCTTAGATTATCCTGCACAAAGTGTGTGCTTCGATTTTTGATCCGTCAAAAAACATGGCCGCCGTTACTTAAAATAGAACATAGGGGTCAAATGCACTTTTTGGCTTATATCTCAAAAACGAAAGCATTTAGAGCAAATCTGACATGGGGTAAAAATGTTCATTAGGTCAAGATCTATCAGCCCAGAAATTTTCAGATGAATCAAACAAACCATTGTTGGGTTGCTGCCACTTAATTGGTAATTTTAAGGAAATTTTGCAGTTTTTGGTCATTATCTTAAATATTATTATAGATGAAGATAAACTGTAAACAGCAAAAATGATCAGCAAAGTAAGATCTACAAATAGGTTAATATGACCAAAATTGTCAATTGACCCCTTAAGGGGTAAATGTCCTTTAATGACAATTTTTCACAATTTGTTCATATTTGCTAACTTTAAAAAATCTTCTCCTCTCAAACTACTGAATGGATTTGGATGAAATTTAGCATGATAGTTCCTTAGATTATCCTGCACAAAGTGTGTGCTTCGATTTTTGATCCGTCAAAAAACATGGCCGCCCTTACTTTAAATAGAACATAGGGGTCAAATGCACTTTTTGGCTTATATCTCAAAAACGAAAGCATTTAGAGCAAATCTGACATGGGGTAAAAATGTTCATTAGGTCAAGATCTATCAGCCCAGAAATTTTCAGACGAATCAAACAAACCATTGTTGGGTTGCTGCCACTTAATTGGTAATTTTAAGGAAATTTTGCAGTTTTTGGTCATTATCTTGAATATCATTATAGATAAAGATAAACTGTAAACAGCAAAAATGATCAGCAAAGTAAGATCTACAAATAAGTTAAATATGACCAAAATTGTCAATTGACCCCTTAAGGGGTTATTGTCTTTTAATGACAATTTTTCACAATTTTTGTAATACTTTATGCATTAGGTCAACTATATTTGGTGTATGAAAATATTTTATGATCTATATGTCGGTTACGCAGGTTTTATTTGAACTTGACCTCATTTTCACAGTCCATTGCTAAGTTTTAAGTGTTTGTGTTTTGGTCTCATTTTCTTTATTTATAAACAAAGTCATATATATTTGTAATATTGAAGAATTGTTAGCTGTACATGTTTGCCTGGCATGGTTCAATATGTTCAATAAGGCATTGTTTACCAGGTGAGCGATTCAGGCTCTTGAGAGCCTCTTGTTTACTTTGTTCTGGATTTAATACTTTGGATACCACTGGTTTAGAAATGTTTAGCAATGAGAACATTTTGCACTATACATATAGAACACAAATACCATATGAATGTGTCGGTCCTTTGTAAATATAAGAAACCTGTAAAACAGGCCTTGTAATTTTTTGGTGTATATCTTGATTTCCCGATTGTACATTGATGTGGCCATTAGTTTTCTTGTATATATTGTTTAACATTTGACATTTCATTGCTATTTCTAACTGATTTATGTATAGTTTTTTTCTGATTGTAAAATGTTGTATGGTTATAAGCTTTATTTCTTTTTCATCATTTTGTCTAGAGCTGGTGTCTGATTTATACCAATCATACCTCCCTTTTCTTTTTTTATGAATAATGACAACAGTTTGGTTTTAATTTTCATTTATGTATGTACATGTAACAATATAAAACAGTATATACATGATATGTACATTTATAATCTCATTCCATCATTAATATTGGTCATTGTCGGTATATATTTATCTTTAAGTTTAACAATGTACTGTGAAAGAGCTATCTTCTAACAGATACTTAGTATATAATGGTTATTGTGAAACCACTGATTCAAAGGACAATTTTCACTTATTGCCCAAAATAGCCTAAACTATAAAACTCCAAAAAGTTCTCAATTTGGTTCGTAATTTGGGTCTATTTCAAAAGTCTTAACACTCAACATGCTCAATAAATCAGTTCTTTTCATAAAAGTACATTTTATGTTCCAAATTTGTCAAAATGTGATGATTTTGGGCAATTTTCAGACCTGAAAGCTTTAAGCCTTTAGGAATAAAGATTTGGCCGCTACCTACATGTACCATCCAAAATGTTTTGTAACCAAAAGAATCCAAATCTGATATATATAATTCATCAATATAAAAACTTTTTAGATCTTGGATGGCAGCCAAGTTTAATTATGCCAAAAACAATTAAAGTTTTACCATAGTTATCTGTGGTATAATTTTCACAATTATTCAATGGTTTTGTTGTGTCTGATTTTCGAATAGAAAAATAAAGAACGGTGCCGCCTAATTTTTTCAAGTAACATATGAACAACAGAGTCAGTGTGGGGCCACTAAGCTAAACTGCCCGCTTTGCACCAGCCAATATAAATGAATGCCTAGGGTGGGAATCGAACCCACATACACCAACTCTGTTGTCCCTATATTTTTTTTAAAAATAAACAAAAAATTGTCAAGAACAAATTTAAACTTATAGCGCTCATAGGTTTGTCTCAATAAAGATTTGCATAGTTTGCTCATGCAGTATCCCAATATTGCTCTCAATAGTATAAATAGGCTCATGTGTGCTCAAATAACCATTTAGATTAGTCTTAATATTGATATATATCTAACTCAATTGAGTAGATCTAGCTCAAATTTTACTCAACATATAACTGATCATATTTGCTCAATTTAAGATCTCATGGGTGCTCATAGATAAAGTTAACTGATTGTATTTCTCATAGATATAACTAATCATATGGGGACGAAGTCCCCAATAACAGTAGAAAATTCAATAAAAAAAAAAATTCGGGAAAATTTCCCGAATTTTTCATTGTACTAATGAACTCAAAATCGTTCAATTTTTTTTATGTCATGTTTTAAAATACCGGACCTGCGCAGAAATGTACAATATACTTCCTTTTTCCGGTCTCGTTTGTATGAAACTTTGAGTAAAATATATATTTATCAGTCTAGTATAAAATAGGAAGGAACGCGCAATACTTATTTCATTTTTAATAATTCCTTGATATGAAAAAACGTTACCTAATGATAGCGTTTCTTGTTTACATTGCATATGACGTCATAATTTAAATAACGTCACAACTAAAATCCCTAACAACAGAACCAAAATCGGAAACGTTACTGTATTTCCGTGTCTTTTTTTTGACAAATAATTGAGTTACAAAAAAATAATTCATACAGACTTCGTCCCCATTTACAGGTAATGCCTGCCTCATATTATTTGCTCAATTCAAGTTCTCATATGCACATATGCATGTATGTGTGAACAAATGTCTAATATAAGTTACTAAAATTTGACATGGATATGGTTACACATTTAAATAACATAATGCTGTAGAGAATGATAAGCACAAGTATGTCATCAAATTATCATATAATTTTGGCGATACATGTCATGTATGGTCAAAATAATACAATACTACAAGCTAAGGAAGACTTAAAAAACAGGACAGTTAATCTATATTTATATCTCCAAAACTGTAAGGTTTCTCCCAATATATCTATAGTAATTCAGTAAATGTGATTAACCCAAATTCTGACATTTCAGTGTAAAGTAAGACTCTTGATTTTACGAGCAAGAGTCTTTATACACTCAAAAAGAGTCCAACTCTATAGGAAGAAGTAAAAGTCTTCTCTGAATACTATATAAACAATAAATTCAACCAATAATTATATATTAGAATTACTTACATAGACATAGTCAAAGTCATTACAAATTCCGCGTATTTTCCAGTCAAGGGGACATATTGAGGATATTCACATATACTAATGCAACAAACTAAGTCGGAGAAGGAGCTTCTTCTTCTTCCAAATCTTCACATCCTTTGTAGGACAACCACACCGTTAAGGCATGTAAAACAAAACCCACCACCATACAAGTAGGAATATATTTACACTATAATTTGAATAATTCCATCCTCCACCGCTATATACAGGAGCGAAAATCCGAAACAGTATCTTAAAAACAGAAAATAGTTCCGTGTGTGTGTCCAAGTGATCAATCTACTTGTTATTTACGAAGAAAAGAAATTTAACTCAAAAAATTGTTGAGATCTTTATAAAAACAAATTGTTGTTATAAAAAATACACAAATAGTAACCTTATCTTTAAAGGCCTTGCAGGTTCTTGTTACTCCTACCCAATCTGCTGGTATTTTCAAAATGGCTGCGGGGGACGTGACCTGATAATTTATTTTAATATTATGACAGATTAAATTTTCCTGGTTTTGCTACGTTAATATTATAGACAAATATATGCTACAAACGGTTTAAAAAGGTTACTCCAAATCAAATAATTGAAATATAATTACCTTTCTGTGTATAAATGTGTGAATTGATTTCCTCTCGATTTTCTACACGCTCGCTCTTGCCCTCTTGCGCACTCGTGGTATTCATCCGCAACAACAATTTTTTGATATTGAAGATCGTTTGATTAAAATACAAATATTTCTAACGACAAAACATTTTCATATTATAAATTTTGCATTAAGAAAAATTAAAAAAACTGAGTATCCATTGAAAACATGAATTTAAAAGAAGTGATACGGAATTTTATTCTGCACTATATAGGTCCGCGGGTCTATAATGTCGGTTATTATTCCAAAACTAATTATATATGCATCTCTTTGATCTTTGCGCGAATTGAAAAGTAGGCGATGGCAATACACCCGAGGCCCCTCAGGGGCCTCTGATGTAATTACCGGTTTAATTACGATCATATATCTTGAAATTAATCATGCATGCAATTTCGGTAGACTTAATAGGGTCAGCGATAAGGTATCAAATGTCTATTTTTAGATATGATATGGTCCCTTGATGGCCCTTGACGACGCAATTATATTTGTTTTAAAACGACTACTGTACACTGTGTGTATCTGGGTCAATTATAACGTGGTATTGTCTGTTGTCTCGATAACACTTAAACTAATTATGTTTGAAGATTTAACCACGGAATTACTGTGTATTTCATCATAGACTTACGGGAGAGAACATTCTGGTTAACATATTAATATTTAGATCGGAAAACAGAAAGATAATATTCTTATCAAACGTAAATAATACAATCGAAATCAAAGAAATCATGATATACAAAATATATACTGTTTTTATGTTTCTGAAGAAACTAACAATGATTGAAATCAGAATATTTTCAGAGTTGCTATTAAGAAATAAATATTTCATATGACAAGATACTCTGCTTTGGTATTTTTTAAATATTCATTTGTAAAGGAAACATAAATGTTAAATCTAAATAAATTCTTGCATCCTACAAAAAAAAATGTGTATAAACAATAATCATTATACTTCTTCGTTAAATATTTCATACCATTTTAGTATTTAGGTTTTATGAGTAATTATTATTTATTTTTGTGTATTGTAATATATCCATAAAACGAAAAGTAAGATCAATTTGTTATATAATTAAATTATAAACAGTCGTGAATAAAAATACTTGTGTTTTCAATTCATAAAGCATGATTTTAAATCCTTGCAGCTCACAACAACCGTAAAAATAATTTACAATAATCACAACTAAATTTAATTTCAACCATAATGTTGATTATTTTATACTGTTAGTATGGATTTAGAAGTCTCTGCTTATATTTTGTATAGTAATATATTCACATAGTGGAATGTTAGAATTTAAAAATAGATTAATTCGATAAATAAAATGTCCATCCGTAAATACTTGACGTTCGTGTTTATTGATATTACTAGAATACACCCGTATATCGCGGGTCCGTGACTAAAGTATATAACTACTATGCGCAAGCCTTATTTTAGTATTAGTATTGTCATCTGATAAAGTCATGCTGATTATAAGATACACAGTTTTCTCTGCTTTCAAATCTTTCTGTTTGAACCCGTCGAACTGGAACTTATCAATTATTGATAATATTAATTATTTGGAAAACAAAAGGTCCTGGAATGGAGTATTTTTAGTCAACAGCATTGTCCTATATTAGTTATAAATATTGAATTCTTTGATTCGCTGTTTTACGTCATGCCCGCTAACAAATTGAAAACTGTACCTTTAGTCCAGATTTTTAGTATTCGTATTGTTATCTTAGAAAGTCTAACTGATTAAAATACTACAATAGGTAACAATTTGACAATTAAGTAGTGTCAACCCTGTGATTATGACCCGTGTAATACTATATAGCATTTTAATCCCGAATACACCGTTTGGTGGTGCGCCTGTCAGATGCGGAACGTACAGATAAGGTAATCGGTAACAGGTGAATATACTATTGGTATCGGTATCGGATTCGACCCGGAACTTCTTAATCATTGGCAATATCAATTACGTGGAAAACAAAAGGACCTGGAGTGGTGTAATTTTTAATCTACACCTTTGTACTATATTAGTTATATATAAAGTTGAATTCTTTGATTCGTCGTTTTTACGTGATGACGGCTGACAAATTGGACCTCGTAATTTTAGTATTATAGATATATCTATACTATTAAACGAGAAGACCTCATTTGGTGTGTCACTTCTCTTCCTAACACTGTTATAACAATTCAAACAACATGCTTCTGACTAAAACATGTGCTTAAGAATATACCTGTTTTAAAAAAATCTTACATACATACCATAAAACATTAATGTAACTGTACCATGTAAAAGACACTTTTTAAAAGTAAATGAAAGAATATGTTCAAATATAAAAGGAACACCTTACAATTTTCATAATTGTGAATTTTCCTTGTTCAAATAACTATGAACATACACTACAGCTCAGGTGGATTCTGCTTTGTCTACCGGCCCACCAAAGGAGTGGGAACCGGGTGGGCAAAAATTCTACCTTGTCCACTCTGCCCACCCATAGGAGTGTGCATGTAGTTTCTTTTAAAAAGCACAATCACTTGAAAAAAGCAGATAAGCCTTTGTAATCAATATTTTTACAAAAAAAAAGAGATTATAGCTAGAGTGGTCACGGGTGGGTAGGTGGAAAAAGCAAAATCAAACACAGGCTGTTGTGTATCTCAAATTCCAATAAAAACAGCTATTAAGTTTCACGTATTGCATTTCTTTTTTATAAGCACAAAAATCATTAATTTGTTATTAAGCCTAGAAACCAACTCTTTTCTTAACAAAATATCGAATATTTAATACCAAACATGCATTTTGGGTTTACGATTGCATTTCTTTTTTTAAAGAAAGCAACTTGTCTGTAGTATTTATCAATATAACTATCGATTGTTCCACCAAAAGTGGTATTGACCAAGTGCTTGTTAGCATAAGAAATTATATCACGCTTATAATTATGGTAAAGATACAGGCCAGATGCTCGTGTTTATACATGAGTTCTCTTTCAGAGCTCGCGTTAAAAAAAAATGGAGATTAAAACAGTTAGAAAAAAACCAAGTTATGACACATTCTGAAAAGCTGTGCTACGTCGTTTTGCCGAAATTGTTTTATCAAAATCGTTATATTTGATGAACTGCATATGTACAGGAACTATTCGTATAAATATTGACTGCTGAACTGGTGATACACTCTTGCTCAAACCGTCCAAAAGCATTGTTAAAACACAGTGGTTTACAAAAGGTTTATATCTGATATCTGTTTGATACACATTTTCGGCATCATAATGATAATCAGTGTCATTTTAATCAAATCTGATGGAATGCCATTTCGATTTGACAACTTTTGATCTGTGTTTTTGTTTTGTCACAATTTAAACCATGTTTTATTATGTGAACTGGAAAACTTTGCGATCAACTTTTGGTGTATTTGCTATAGATCGGGACAATGTGTTGTTTAGCTGTAGTTATCTTTTGCATTATTTAATTTTTTTCGTATGTGCTTTGTCTTTATGTTTTCGCAATTTCGATGCATAAACTTTTCGTTATGAAATTAAATTATGCAATCCAATGATAAATGAACCTTAGCACACATGTTGTTGATTTTTACAACAATTTCGAGATTATGTTTTTTTCCCCATTCTTTGGGAATGCGAATGAGCAAACATGTTACTGCGCAAAACAAATTGACTTTTAAAGTATGGACAGACACTTCAAATCTTCATTCTTATTCTTCCTTTTTTTTGTGTAATTTAACTGAGGTCAATAACACGCAAATGACAAACCTTTATTAGATTTATTAGAGAATATTGTAGATATCCGTTCAGACCAATGTATCTGTTTTCCTTCTAATCAAATATTGACTTGATAGACCTTATCTATTGACCAAACAATATTACAAGATCTGAAATGTAGTTCGAATTAATGCATATTGTTTTAACTTGAAATGCCGAAGACCACGTTAGATTAGAGTATCATTTGCCGTCTGTCGAAAACATTTATTCCATACGGAATACATTGCAATCATGCAAAGGTTCAGAAGCAATTGAATATAAAGGTACATTAGGAAATAGCGTATTTATAAGTGTTTGTTTTATGGCATTCAAACTAGTTCAGGATGACTGCGAACGGGATTATAGTATAAACACAGGAACAAGTATATTACCGTGGTTATAAGAAGTCAATTTTCATGTTAACATATTATGAAAAACAAACAAAAAAAGCAATCGGACGAAAAAAGTGTTATTACAAACTGTATTACGTATAACGTACAACTCTAGAATTTACATATACTATGTGAATAACACATATATCATAAAATCTAGCTTCAGAAATGTTTTTCAATAGCATATTTTTTTTAATTCTCCGTTGATAAAATAAAATACAAAAGGGGCATTCTAACTCATAAGTCAAAATTAATCTAACAATGCCTTGGGGGAAAAAATAATCTGAAGGAAACATTTAAAACAAGCATTTATATTTTGATATGTATTATTATTTGCTATGGGATAACATACAGTGAAACTATATTCAACCATCATTTGTTCATTATGAATAAACCCCTGTATGTCCATCTGTGGCAGTTCGTGACAAATAATTAACAACAGCTTCAGCGGGAAACTGATTGGACTTGATTAAGTTAATATAAAATTTCCTGTTCCAACACAATTATTGAAGAAACAGCTTTCTGAAAGTTAAATGTCCTTGAATTGAGAATGTATCTCTAATATCGCTGTTTAATGAGATGGTGCGAAGATCTGAAGTTTTTATGCAATCAACATCAGGAAATGCACAATAAACGAAAAGCACTGAATAATTACATAAAAATGAAGTAATCAGTATTTATAAACATGATGATTAGTAATTTGTCATCGACTTGCTAGTATTGAAATTCCAGATCAAAATCCAACGCAGTTATAACTTCATACAAAATTCCAGTCAACACAACTGAATGCGAAAGTGTTCAAGGTAGCGAGGGTGTATAGCTGTTCCACATCAGTTATTTCTTTAACTTTCGTGTCAAAGTTCTTTCAAATTTCATCACAGTCCTTTTATATGGGTTATGTAGTAAAATTACATTAAGGCAAAATCAAAATATCTAAACACATCAAACGAAAGGAAAACAAATGTCATATTCATCACCCTGTACAGACTTTTCGAAGAGACCTTTTTGCATATTAACCCTGGTTCATCAATTGTCTGCTCAGATACTGTTACGTTTTATAAAGTATGAATAGCAGCTGTAAGCTACTAAATACCGAATGAGTACGGTCATACACATCCCATATGCAGGTGAAAGTGGTGTATTGCTGCTAAGGTGGTGGAAATACATAATTTCAAACTTCGTTTTTCATATTTTTTTTTCTGGTATTGAAATAACCGCTTATGTCAAATTCGATGTATAAGTTTTAAGATGAGCCGGAGAAAGTCGTGTCTTGTTTTGGAGGAAAGTTAGGATTGTTTATAGAAGTAAATAATCAGTATACCTAGATTAAAAATATCTGGATTCTTTGATTTTCTTGTTCTGACAAGTGTTTGAAGGAACTCCGATTCATGAAAATATTAAGAGATCGACATGGAGAGGCGCACATTTCATTCCCATAAAAATGCCGACAATTAATTGAAAATGTCTACTGCCGAATTCAACAATTATGTTGTCAATAAATGGAAATACTGATTTTTCCTTGGTAAGAAAACAATTAATGATAGCACTCGTTAAATTTTCAGATACAAATTGTGCTTTTAATATACTCGTTTCACCTTCACTGTAAAGAAAATAACCACAGAAAATAAAGATTAACGATTAAAACAAAAGTCACAAAGATGAAGATTGATAAAAGTATAAATCGACAATTTCAAATTGAATTTAACGCAATAGTCTTTGAAGGTCAGTTCATTACCAAATTTAATGGATAGTTCTAAAAATGAATGAAATACGCCGCGTTGAGGCAGACTAATATGTAGAAAATGAATGTTTTCTGAGGAATAAAATGGAAACCGGAATCAAGAAGAAATAGCTAGATGTCAGACTCGTGCTTTAAGGGCATGATTTGTTCATTAATCAAACGACTTGATTTGCTTATTTTATAGAACAAAACTTGTCTTCTTATTTTTGATCGATTGAACTATTTTATTGATCTCACAGAAAATATACATTAGAAAAGATGTTATAATCTTTTTTTCGAACTTTCTGTTTATCTAAAAAAAATATTGGATAACCATATAAATGCATATATATGTATAGTATAATTGCTGTTCTTTAGTGAATGTTATAGTCGTAAAAAATGTCAATTGATTGTGACATCAAAATAGGCATACGTAAGTGCTTATAAATAATTGAATGTTGAGATCTTGATACAATTTTCCCAAAAACTGAAGTTGAATATGTCACGATGTGTCACACAATAAAATTATAAAAAGAGATAATGACTGATCTAGTGGTCTCCGGAATAAGTGATACATGCATATGGATCTCTAGATATATGCGACTAAAACTAAAGGTTAAACAAAAATTAAAATAAAAACAATCAAACTCTTAAAAAACTTAATCCAAACAAAAATTAAAAACACGGATGCATGAACACTTAATCCCCCCCCCCAAAAAAAACACTTAACAGTTAGTTTATCTGTTTATTTGATACATAAAATGATATCTTAATTAATTTCATGAATTTGGGGAAACCTATAAAATATTAATATGCCAATTGGTGTAAACGAAATCACCACTACAAATCTTTCAAATACTATTCATTATCCCCAAGAATTCGGTTGCTTTTTCTTCTACCAAACATTCGTTTACTAGATATGAAATGAAGTAAGTAAAATTGAATTAACTTGTTGCTGCCAGACAGATGTTGATCAAAAAAGGAATGAAATTGAATTATGGCAAAAGTTTCATTTCGAAAGCATTTAAATGTCTCACTGTCAAACATTTACATGTGAGCCTAAGAGTATGATTAATTCAAATATTGAATTTCCTTTACAGACATTTCAATCGCTTCTATATAAATCAAGTACTAATGCTTATTGTACTCAAATAAATTAATAAAGTCTTCTAAGATTTCATAAATAAAAAAATAAATCAATAAAATCTTTTATTGAGAATGTTTTAAAAGATTATGCTTTAGTTCAGTAACTTGAAATCGTAGCAGCACCGAAAATGTCATTTCATCAAAATATAACATGTTGTTTTAATATATTAGATGTGTAGTCACTGTCTTGTTGTGATGGGATGCACTGTCTAGTGCACATATTGCGATGTTTCCGTGAAAATCTGATACATTACAACGCTGAATGGGTAGGGAAAAGGACAAAACACCGCAAAGAAAGATTTGTTCATCTTCTTCCAGTCACTCTCGATAATGTGTTCTTTCTTCTATTAATCAGAACATCCTAGACACAAGACAGAAAGAGGGTAGTATTTTACATTTGCTGGGTACCGTTACTGTTGCACCAGCTCCAGAATACTCTGACGTCTGACGGCATGTTTGATGTTTTGCTTCATTTGTTTGGGCTACGGGATGTCCGAACACAGTCAGAAAACAATAAAAATGGCCGACGCAGACATGAGGCAAGTTTCAGCCTGAAATCATTTTTAGTTTTCTTCCTGAATATTTATAATGCATTCACCGACCATCCCCTACAGCACACATTGATTTAAAAAGCTTAATTCGTAAAAACTGCGTTTTTTTTATCCGCGATTTAATTGTCCATTAATGTAGTTGTCTGTAAACTTATGGATATGACCCCAATGACACGAACATTTTATCATGGGTTTTCTTTCATATGCTGTGTCACTCTATTGCAGACATTAGCGCCACAGATTAAAAGATGTTAGATCGCAATATGGTAGATAAATTTTAAAAAAAAATGCTAAAAGTTTAGGGTTGGGAGGGAGAAGGCTATCGTTGATGTTACAGAGCGTGGGGTAAACAGTTAATAAAAGGTTTATATTCGTGGGGAGAAATAGTACGGAAGCAAATAATGTATGGCTGAGATCTTAAAAAACATGTTTAACCACGCCGTATTTTTGAATCTGTCCCAATTGCAAGTCAGGAGCCTTTGGCATTTGTTATATATAAAAAGAAGATGTGGTATGATGGCAAATGAGACAACTCTCCACAAGAGACCAAATGACTGAGACATTAACAACTATACTAGGTCACCTACGGCTTTCAACCACATAGTCAGCTATAAAAGACCCCGTAATAACAAATGTAAAGATGTCGAGTACGGTGTTGGTAATAAAACGACGTTTTGTTTTCCAGTTAGCTTTTTAAAATTGCTGTGAGAGGTTATATGTTCTAGTGAATAGCGATTGCTTCATTAATGTTTCTGTCGGTGTAACTCCTGCGTCCAGTAGCACGTGTGCACAAGTTTGCGTTACTCGTCCGCATGAGTTGTAATCATTTTTGGCATGGCACTCCAGTGCTTTCATGCTAATAGGTTAACAGTTTACTAAAAATGTCAAATTATATTCTTTACATCTTATTATGATATGTTGATATAGATTTATTTTGAAATTTCAATTCACATAAATAGTAAATGTATGTGTTTTTGTTTATTGCTGTAGTATAATCCGACCATACCGGTTTGTGTTCTGTCTTTTGAATTGTTTCACACAATACAAACCAGGGCTCTAAATATACGGTACGGGTTTACTGATCATTTAAGGCAATACACCGTACAACTACCTGTATCGGATAGTCAATCTTACCATGTTTTTTTCCATGTGTATATAAAAAAAGAAGATGTAGCATGATTGCCAATGAGACAATTCTCCACAAGAGACCAAATGACACAGAAATTAACAACTGCTTGTTACTTGTAAGAGATATAAAAAAAAACTCTAGCATAATGGTTCTGAGAATTAATAGCATTATGCATGTATTTAATGAGTTGTATATAGAAAGAAGGACATTATTTTTAAACTTTTGTAAATAAATTTATTAAAAAAAAAACAAAAAAAAAAAAAACACATGTTAGTTTTCTCTAATACAAAAAATTACCAATTATCTAGAACTTGGTTCTCTCACTTAGAGCTGACAAAAAGTACTTTTTAGGAAGAACAAAATAAATGACATACTATTCAAGATCATTCATTTCGCGTATCAAAAATAAACTAACAGAACTAGCCAAGGAATTTGTTTTTGTCCCGGCTGATAAAGCTGCTAATAATATCATTATTGTTTGACGTAAATTTTATATAGAGGTTCTGCAAAAGGAAATCACGAATTCACCAACATTCCAACTGACTTCATTTTCAGAAAACGACATCTGTAACAAACATAAACTTTTAGCTACTTCTTTACAAGCAGAACCAAACACAATGAAAGTCCCAACTATGTACTGGCTTCCGAAGCTACACAAAAAACCTTACAAATATAGATTTATTTCATCTTCTAGCCATTGCTCAACTACTAAATTGTCTGTTTTACTTACTAGTACACTTGGTACAATAAAAAAACTGATAATAAATTGTTCAAATAAGGCCTTTGAAAATAGTGGAATTAATTACTTTTGGAGTGTCAAAAACTCGTTGGAAGTACTTGATAATTTGCATGCATATATTGGTGATTTTGAATCTGTTCAAAGTTTTGATTTTTCTACCCTATATACCACTTTGCCTCATATTCTTATTAAGAAAAAATTCACATCCCTAATTAACTGGGCATTTAAAAAGTCGGAATGTGAGTACATATGTTCAAACTCTTTTAGATCATTTTTTAGTTGCAATAAACAAAAGAACTATGTCAATTGGACATGCTTTGATACTATTTATGCACTTGAATTTTTACTTGATAACATTTTTGTTCGCTTTGGAGATTCCGTATATCGTCAAGTTATTGGAATTCCAATGGGGACTAACTGTGCACCACTTATTGCGGACCTGTTTTTGTATTGTTATGAGTTACAATTTATGACTAAAATTAGCAAAGACCCATCAAAACAACATTTGATACAAAAATTTAACAATACTTTTAGATATTTGGATGATATATTGGCTCTAAATAATGACGACTTCAGTATGTATACTAAAGAAATTTATCCTGTAGAACTTACTTTGAATAAAGCTAATGATAACAATGACCACTGCCCTTTCCTCGATCTTGATATCTATATCATAAACGGGAAGCTTAATACAAAAATTTATGATAAAAGAGATGATTTTTCATTTCCTATTGTTAATTATCCATTTTTAGATGGTGACGTTCCCTTGTCACCATCTTATGGTGTTTATATATCTCGACTGGTACGATTCGCTCGTGTATGTAACAATGTATTAGATTTTAGCGAGAGAAATTTATGTATTACTGAAAAATTATTACACCAGGGTTTTCGATATCACAAACTGGTCAAAACATTTACTAAATTTTATCACCGGTATAAGGAAATAATTCGTAAATATAACTCAACATGCAGACATTTTATACGTTCAGGTATTTCACATCCAAAATTTTATGGAAATATTCTTTATAAAGCACAAAAATGTCAGTATTCTCCTCAGAAACTAACAAAACCTTTAAATAGACTTATTAAAAGGGGATATAGTTACGATACTGTTGTCAGGTCATTAAAGATTGCATATTTTGGCTTTAACATTGATTCACTGATAGGGTCTTTGCATCGGAACTAAACACATTTATTTCTAAAAAAACAGTTGTTGGCATGACACGGGTTATATTCTTCTCATATATTTTATGATAGTATGATACTAAACCCCTAACGGGCGGGATTGTACCTGATATTCATATGATGAAGACATAATCTTTCAATCAGTTTAATTGAGGTCTGGAGCTGGCATGTCAGTTAACTGCTAGTAGTCTGTTGTTATTTATGTATTATTGTCATTTTATTTATTTTCTTTTGTTACATCTTTTGACATCAGACTCGGACTTCTCTTGAACTGAATTTTAATGTGCGTATTGTTATTCTTTTACTTTTCTACATTGGCTAGAGGTATAGGGGGAGGGTTGAGATCTCATAAACATGTTTAACCCCGCCGCAATTTTGCGCCTGTCCCAAGTCAGGAGCCTCTGGCCTTTGTTAGTCTTGTATGATTTTAAATTTTAGTTTCTTGTGTATAATTCGGAGTTTAGTATGACGTCCATTATCACTGTACTATTATGCATATTTTAGGGGCCAGCTGAAGGACACCTACGGGTGCGGGAATTCTCGCTACATTGAAGACCCATTGGTTGCCTTCGGCTGTTGTTTGCTCTATGGTCGGGTGGTTGTCGCTTTGACATATTCACCATTTCCTTTCTCAATTTTATTTTATATCAGTTACAAAGTGAAGATACAAAAGTAAAATCACTTTTTTAAGTGCAATGTACTTTATCAAAGGGATTGTTAATAAGACAACATACGATTGTTTTGTCCACTTTAAGTAATTATCGTTTATCAACAGTTTAGAGATATCTATAGCTTACTTTGAAATATATGATTCAAGGGTTCTTCTATATACCTGCCTTTGCTCTGGATTGATATAGATTCTTACATTGATACCAGTGGATTATCGGATTTATCCAATCGAGATAGTTAAATTATCAATTTTAAAGTCCGAGCCGCCTCGGCGAGGACTTTAAAATTTATAATTTAACTATCGAGATTGGATAAATCCGATAATCCACGAGTAACTATGTAAGAATTTGTTTCTCTAATGATTAAAAGACATTTTCTTTTTTTGTTAACCGAAAATCCCCCTTCGAGTGCCTTTCACATTGCACGGAGTTGTCAATTTCATTAACACCTGTTATCATATTTTGATTCATCCAGTCAGCAAAAAAAGGTCATGACCCTTAAAATCATCCAATGATCTTTTGAGATCACCAGCAACCACACGTTGATTAAATTTTTTTATACAATGGGTTCGGAAAGGGATAATTTTCCATAGAATTAGAGAAACATGAATATAAATAATGTGGTCATTTTTATAAATTTCCTGTTTACAAAACATTGAATGTTACGAAAAACTAAGGATTTTCTTATCCCAGGCATAGATTACCTTAGCCGTATTTGGCACAACTTTTTGGAATTTTGGATCCTCAATGCTCTTCAACTTTGTACTTGTTTGGTTTTATAAATATTTTGATATGAGCGTCACTTATGAGTCTTATGTAGACGAAACGCGCGTCTGGCGTATTAAATTATAATCCTGGTACCTTTGATAACTGTTTGCTAATCCACGGATGATAAAAGGAAAGGGTTGAGTTTGTATCTAAAAAGGAAACAAGGTTAACCCCGCCAGATTTTTTTTTCAGTCTTTTTTCATTTTCCATTTTTTACATCAGGAAATGACTGGTCGAAGTCAAACATATGACAGTTGTTTTCTATTCGACAACCTTTCACGCATTGGTGATTTCGAGCTCTACATATTGCATATATTAAATATTAACTGGCCAATTTTTAAAGATTTTTTGTGGATGAGTTTCTGTCTCATTAATTTTTAACCATCATCTCCTTTACATTTGCATTAATTGGATAATTTAGTTACAGTTAATTGACAATGTAACATGTGTTACTTCTATTGACCAAATTATATATAACCAAACAACACCCATGCTTAATGATAAAACCATGATCTGGTGATATTCCTGAACAATATTACAGTTGATAACTCTATCACTGCATTAGTTTTTGCAGTAGAATGAAAGTGCTGTGCAGTTTTTCTTTTTCTTTTTTTTTTAAATGAGATAAAGTCATACCATGAAGAAGTCGTTCACGATTCTCCAACATTTGTTATATCCAGTAAAATAATTTGTTAATGTCTTCTTATTAAGAAATTAGAACTAAAATATTGACAGGAGAAAAAAGTTTAAAACTTCAGAAAGACATGCATGTTTCGTCAACTGTGATTTACAACAAGGTATAATATCATAAAAAATCTATCAAAGTGACAACCAGTGGAATTCACTAATAGACAAAAAATAATATTGGAATTGTTCATAGGAGCACAACAATCGATATAATTCAACAAAAGTTATAAACCACAGGAATATAATAACTTTGAATCAGAAAAATGAATAATAAAATCGTTTACCATTGTAAGTTCAGTAATGTAGTATAAAAGTACCATTTTGCTAGTGATTTGATCTGTGAGCGACATTATAATAAAAAGTTATATAAGCAATAAATTTTCTGCTTGACAGTATACTTGTTCTATGTTACACACTATTTTCGTACCGAACTTTTGAATACCATTCCCATTTAACTAGTCACGAAATTCCCAAACACGTAAATATAAAGGTTATCAACACGAAAAATATTTATGGTAATTCATCATAGAAACTTTTTTAAAATTATCATTACGTTTGAGTGAATTTTATCTGTATCATTGAAGTTGACATTTTTTACATAAGGATATAAAATTCGTCAGGAGGGTCATTACCTTCATCTTCCTAATGTCAACATACATTTGTCTTCAGATATTCTACAGTAACGTTAATGTGTGTATAATTGATTGATATACGTTGTAGACCCTAAACGTAATGATTATAGTTGATACAAAATGTCTATTGCCCTAGATAATTACATTATTACACTATTACGAGGTCTGCTTCTAAAACGGTTTATCGCTAGTTGAATTAGCTAAGTACCTCAATTTATACTTAGATTTATTACCTTAGAATATAAAGTGCTCTTTAGAACTTAAGTCATGTGACGTAAAGTATCAGATACTGTAATTGCCTGCTTTGGAGATTCTATAATCTATAACTAAAAGATATCTAAATTTTACTAGGGTTTACGTGAAAAAAGAAGAAGCTTAAAAAGCAAAAAAGAAAAAAACAACAATATCATGGCAAAAAAAAAAACCCAAAAATCGACACAAAGATACAACAGTCCACAAAGTACCTCCATCTCCAACAAAATCTGAGGAACGAGCAACTCTCCTCGGATTGACACAATGCATATCATTAATCCAATACAAGTTTATATAACGCTGGAGTACGATACCAAAAATATTCGAAATAGTTCTACTATTCGTTGAAGTAGCAAAAGTTATTTTAAGTTGCCATACGGAGAGAGTAATAATTCTCGAATTAAATGTTGAATAATTTCACACATTCTAATTATAAAAAGGAAAATGACGATTGGGTTAGTAAAAAACAATCAAAGATAGAAAGACAACAAAAACCACAAGAGTTGAAAGAAAGAACCTTCGATTCATCAAACAACACCTCCAGAGCAATATGTAAAAAAAACCTTAGGATTCAGCCCCAAGAACCCGAAAAAAAACCTCAAAGACCGGGTTTACTCATTTGCTTCCAAAGGAAAGCAGGTTTTGTTCGTTTAATTGTATCTACTGTGATATTAGGATGTTGAAACCCTTGGAGTATAAAAGTAAGCAGACTGTGGTTTGAATAATTCTTTCACTGGGATGTTGAAATCCCCGGTGTTTAAAAGAAAGCAGTGGATTCAGTAATTCTTTCACTGGGCTGTTGAAACCCTCGGTGACTAAAATTAGCAGTGGTTTCAATCATTATTTCACTGGGCTGTTAAAACCCTCCACGACTTAAAGAAAGTGGTTTCAACCTTCTATCACCGGGCTGTTAAAACCCTTGGCGGCTATCAGTAAGCAGTGGTATCATTTATTCTTTCACTAGGAAGTTGAAACCCTCGGTGTATAAAAGTACGCAATAGTTTCAATCATTCATTCACTGGGTTGTTGAAAGCGTCGGCGACTTAAAGCAAGTGGTTTCAATCATTCTATCACCGGGCTGTTGAAACCTTCGGCGACTGAAAGTTAGCAGTGGTTTCAATCATTCCTTCACTGGGTTGTTGAAAGCGTCGGTGACTTAAAGCAAGTGGTTTCAATCATTCTATTATCGGGCTGTTGAAACCTTCGGCGACTTAAGTAAGCAGTGGTTTCAATCATTCCTTCACTGGGCTGTAGAAACCCTCGGCGACTAAAAGTTAGCAGTGGTTTCAATCATTCCTTCACTGGGCTGTAGAAACTCTTGGCGACTAAAAGTGAACAGTGGTATCAACAATTCTTTCAGTTGGATGTTGATATGCTCGGAGACTAAAAGTAAGCAGTGATTTCTATTATTCTTTCACTAAACTCTGAAAACTAAACGTAAGCAGTTGTTTCAATCATTCTTTCAATGGGCTGTTGAAAGCCTCGGCGACCAAACGAAACTAGTGGTTTCAATAATTCTATTACCGGATGTTGAAACCCTTGGCAACTAAAAATAAGCAGTGGTATTGATCATCCTTTACTAGGCTGTTGATATGCTCGTAGAGTACAAGTAATCAGTGATTTTAATCATCCTTTCACTGAGCTGTTGGTACCCTTGGAGTCTAAAAGTAAACTTTGGTTTTAATTATTCTTTCAATTGACTGTAAAAACACTCGGGTACTTAAAATAGACAGTTGTTTCAATTAATCATTCACTGGGCGGTTGACATGCTCGGAGACTAAAAGTAAAAAACGGTTCATTCATGCTTTCATAGGGCGGTTGATAGAGACTTAAAGTAAACAGTGGTATAAATCTTTTTTCACAAGGCAGCCTGTTAAAACTCTCGGAACTACAAGTCTTTGAACGGCGTGTTAAAACCCTAAGAGATTCTAAATCCTTTGACTGGGTTGTTGGTACTCTCGGAAAAAGTCTTTTGACTAGGCATTTCATACTCTAAGACACTTAAGCCCTGGTCACAACGAACCCACCACACATCTATGCAGCTCCTCGACATGAGTTTTTGTCAAATCGCGGGTCCTCTGTGATTGTCGTACGACAGACACACAATATATTGAGCATCGTATCGCTGTCGTGTGGCGTGGGACGAAAATTGGACATGCACCTTTTTTGCTCTTCGATTTTTTGTCGTGTCACTGTCTTGTGGCTGTCCTGAGAGTGTCTTACCATAGTCGTAGGACTGTCGTGCGATAATCACATTGTCGTGGGTACCAACATAAACCATTTTAATAAAAAAAAAATAATCGTACGACTTTCGCACGACGGTCGTAGTACAATCTCACGACTGTCGCAAGACACTCGTGATACAGTCGCACGATTGTCTCACGAATACCAAATTTCGTACGATGCTCGCACAACATTGTCTGTCGTACGACAGTAGTACGTTCGTCGTACAAAATATTTTCGTTTTTTTTTAGAAAAATGCAATTCAGTGGGAATGAATATTTGGGAAAAACATACAGTTTGCCGTTTAAAGAGGATGCTTATTCAACCAGAACGATTACGCTTGGCCCTACTAAAACGTCTTGTTGGAATCCAAAATATGGTCCTGTTAGCGTTGATTCGAGCCCTTGAACAGCATAGGAACCAGCAAAACGCCCGACATTTTTTGGTTAGGCCATGGATCGAAATGCGCCTGATGTTTGGGCATTCCATGACATAAAAACCTTAAGACATAGCCCCAAACAACACACGATTGTCGTACGACTGTCGCACGACCGACTTGCGACAAACCCACGACAGTACAATTACATTTTTTTCTGTCGTGTACCCATCGTGGAATCATCTTGGACATGAAGTACATTTAGCTGATGTGACCACTTGAAATATTTTTTTGACATTTTGCAATACAGTGCCACGACAACTATTTAATAGATCTTCCACGACAAAAAATCGTACGATCTGTTGTGACCGGGGCTTTAGAGGTTTTTTAAAAGGTGATTGATTCCTTTGGAGACTGAACGTCTTTTCACAGGGCTGTTCAAAATTCTCGGAAACTAAAAGCAGTGGTATCGACCAAATGGTACTGAATGTAAATTGCACATACATAATTTGTCTTGCAAAGATGTATTTTACTGTGCGACACGGACTTGTAGAATTGATTTGTTTCTGATTGTCGTAAATCATCTCATTCAATAGATTGTTAGAGTGCAGCTTTTTGTTCACTGGGCTTCATCTGACTATAGATGTTTTAGTTTTGTATACAAATGGATAATTAGCGATTGTTACACGCATTAAAGACAACAGCAACTGTGAGTAGATTATCTGATACCATCAAAATATTTGCTGTTTGTGTATAAAAAACGGTTCATGATATTAATTGATATACAAATATTTTGATAGTTTCATTAGTTTTCAACTTGCATATATTTTTATGCAGAAGTGTTTGACCGTCGTCAGTATCTTATCCGATACTTTTTCTCGCAAAAAATAATATATATAATTCAACAAGCTTCTAATGCAACTTTAGTAAATAGAACTAGCACATAAAACTTCTGATATATGTGGATTGCGTGATATACTAACGACATTGTTTAGTTCGTTTAAATGAATCTTTCTGTCATTTATTTTTTTAATTGCTAAATTTATGATAGTTTTTATATTTTTTTTTATAAAATTGTAGTCCTAAGATTGAGATAGAAAATAATAGGGAAATGATGAGTTTTCTAATTACTCATTCCAGAATGTTTTTTAATGGAGCTATGTAAAACGCTTGCCATCGTTTTCTCTCTACCCGGTCCATTTATTTAGTTAAAAGTAAAATCACAAACATACGGAACTCTGAGGAAAATTCATGAAAAGAAAGTCCCTAATCAAATGGCAAAATCAAAAGGCCTAACACATCAAACAAATAGAAAACAACAGTCATATTCCTGACTTGGTACAGGCATTTTCTTATTTAAAAAATGGTGGATTAAACATGTTTTAAAGTAGCTAAACCTCTCACTTGTATGACAGTCGCATCAAATTCAATTATATTGACATCGATATGTGATCAAAATAAACAGACATAATAGGTAAAAATTTCAAAAATAAAGGTTCAACAGTCAATATTGTGTAATAATCTTAATAAATCACTGTAAAAAAAAATATATATATAACAAACAAGCATAATATGGCATATAGACCAAACATATTATAAAAAATTAAAGACAAGAATACACAAATTTGTTATAGTACAATAACACAATGAAGGGATGTATAAGAACAGAGCCATGTCATATATGTATCAGAGAAACATAAAAGTCATTATAGACATTTGAAAAAATAAAAGACAAGAAATGTACCTGAATCCTTTATCAACCGTATTCATCTCATATAAGTCACTAAATTGTTTATCCCCCGAATTCATGTATTTAAATCACTGAATCTTTTATCAGCCTTTTTTCCGTTTTTAATCATAAAATCTTTTATTAACGACAGAAATGAAATATGAACTTTTACTGACCAGTAACCTACATATAACACACAAACCAGACCAATATGTAAACAACTCAGATGTATTTTTGATGAAAACTTAACCAGCATTCTATTCTGAAGCCCTGGTACTTGTCATAGGCGAAGGTTTAACTCTGGAAAGCTCGAAATAATGAACGTTAGGAAAATATGAACCTGATCAAATCATAAAACCTCGAAATTTTTAATTGAAAACCTAAACAGTTAACTCTCATAAAAAGTATAGCTAAATAATTTATTAGGTCAGAAAGCTTGTTTTTAAAGCGGTCAACTTTAAAGAATTACTGCAAGTTTTATTCAATGTTAAAAAATGTTCAAATATTGTGGCACAAAGACACACATAATTTGTTCGAGTATTGTCGTTACAACCGAACGTGGCAGTGTATTTGTCCATCCCGCACTGGTCTTATATTGCCACAGTTAGTATGGGAAACTACTACAGATGTGACAACAAACAAGTTAGGGCATTTTACTTTCATATATATAGGTCATGTCAGGCAGCCTTATAGGCGGGTGACATTTTCAGAAAAGACGCTTAGTTAGTGACTTTAATGCACCCACCTAACACACAGCTGATTTTTTTTATATGTTATAGTATAATATCTGAACTTCCTTTTTTGGTCGGTCGTAAAAAATTCGTACGGTGCAACTTTTGTAAAAATTGAATTAAAATCGAGAAATAATTCCAAATTGAAAAATGACCAACAGTATTGAAGAGTGAAAAATTAACATGTAGATTTATTTTCTGTTGTCACAATGCAAAAATTATGTACGTTTAACATGTCAATGTATAAAAAAATACTTTTCAAAAATAAAAGAAGCAATTTTTGCGAAAAAAAAAAGCTTTTTGTAACAATTTTTTTTTTTATATATATATATAAATGGTGCCAATTTTATATTTTTTTTTCATTTCTTAGATATTTTCGGCTTGAAACCCAAATATATGATGTTCGTATCATTCAAAAGTTCATTACTTGTTTAATACATATCGTTATCACTGTACTGTTCTGGATTTTATACGTGTTTACACACTCCCCCTTTTAAATCAAATTTCCGAAATCGCTTTCTCTGTTAATTTCCTTCAAGTTAATGGACCTAAACGCTTTGAAAAAGAGTATGCATAACCATGAAGGCATTTATTTTTGGTACAATATTATGCACAGGATATAAAAAAAATTAAAAGGATCATAGAAGCTGAGATGTCAACGTTTTTCTTGGTACAAAACCAATATCTTATTGTTCTTAGTCAATTTGCACTTACAAAAAGCAGAGAATAACTATTGAAAAATGCTTCTTTCTCAAATGTATCAATGCACATTTTAGTTTTGCAACTAAAAGTACGCAAAATGTGTCAAATCTGATATTTTCCCCATGAACTTGAACGTGAGATATGTCCACCATTTAAATTTCCCTATCGTTTTAACCATCGAATACGGTAGACTTATTGATGGTGCAAATTTGATCAATATTTTAGAGGAAGCATACCGTATGTGCTAGGGCCACGCCAAGAGCCTGTATGTTGACATACTATAAATACTTTAATATATGGGAAATCTATTCATTCAGTTGACAATTTTGAATTCTTCGTATAGATATTTGAAATACAATAAATGTTCTACCTCAGGGGGTATATATTACCTAAGCCGTATTTTTAAATAGGATTACGTGTTTTTAAATATTCTTCGAAGTTTTACTTGGTTCGAGAGTCACCAATGAGTCTTATGTCGGCGAAACGCGTGTCTTACGTAAACAATCGATCATTTGCCTAATATCTTTCAAATTGATTTGTTATTCATTATGGTTGTCATTAGTTGCTTTTTATGATTTTTGCTTTTGTTTGTAGTTTTGAGCATGAATCAAGCTTTTGGGTATCTAATTATTCTAGACATGGAACAACTGTGTGCTGTTTACGAGTTATATAACCAGTGGGAATTATGGTTATTGTATAGTTTCTTTTATTAAATATATGTACCTTTACCAGCAGTTCATGCTCTTACAGGTACCATAGCTCATCATCTATCTTTGTTCCTAAGAATACTCTCTTTTAACGCTATCGAATCATCAATAGATGGCGGGTTTATCACAAATTAAACAAAATTCATATTGACACGTAGATCGGTGCTGCTAGAAAACTCTAAAGTGTCCAAAAATAAGTATGTTTAAGTCTAAGCAAGACGATTTGAGCAAGCTACATAATATCAGACTTCCAACCAAAAAGATTGCCATCGTGCCACGCCTACCACAAAGTGCATCATCATTCAAACTACATGTTTTGAAAGCTGGCAAACAAAGACATGGCATCATAACAAACAAATACGGCAGTAGGTTTACCTAAGTATGAATACGGATGACAAAGGTGGTCTTAATACGTCATACTTTCTTCAGGATTTGATAAATTTGTTCTTATGAAGGTAAAATATATGCATTAGGGAAATTGTACATGTACTAAAATCATTGTAAGCATCTGTTACACAGAATTATGTCAGTAACAGCGAAGTATCAGGAATCGTTCCAGTTAAGCAAAAGCTTCACAGGCGCAGTTTTAAAATATAAATTTCGACTGTCTTATATTGTTAAAAATCACAAAACAGAAAATTGCATTATTTGTTATAAATTAGATTTATTTCGTTTCTTTTATAGAAATAGATTATTCACAGAAATTCCTCCAGAATATATCCCGCAAATTCATATTAGTTGATAAAAATCTATATATATCTAAGTTTTGACTACTGCTGGGAAGACATTAATGCTTGCATTTTTAACTGTAAACCTTTTGACTGCACAAACGTGAGTGACAATAAATGCAGTCCTTACAAGAAAACACGTTAAGAAATTAAATTGTTTGTAAAGTTTACTATCTCAAATGTTAAAATAAAGGTCACGGTGGGACCTAACTTTTGTTCATAAATCACCGCATTCTGATTTTGCATCTGGGGTCAGTTTCACAACAAATATTTCGACTAAAGCTGGTCGTAAGTCATGAATAGTTCAGTTTACTTACGATTAATCTTGTCTGAAATTTTTTTGTGAAACCGACTTCTGTATCTGAAGTTTAGTAAACCTTAGTTTTGCAGCTATATATGTCGCGGACAGGATTCCATTATGATTGGATCCATATCATAGTGACCTGATTTTAGTTGATGACCATCCCCTATTATATGATGTGTATGCATACTTAGTTTGAAAAACCCAGGTTCAACGGTTCAAAAGATATGGACCGGACGCAAACCAGACAAGGACGAATCAAACAATGTTTGAAAACTTGACGGCTCAAATGTCAATGCCAATGTCAAAATGAACTGATTTAATTTATGAATAACCACGTGCCATCCCATAATACATCTCTGAACTAAGTGTGTTTAACATCAGTTCTATAGTTAAAGGCAATGCATTTTATATTTGAAATCATTGGTTTTTGGATGAACTGTATACATGTATAAGTAACCTGATTTAATTCGACACGGGCCGCAAACAAGTGGGGACTGACGGACAGACAGACTTAAAATGTGATTCGTATATCCTCTTTAACTTTGCTTGTGGTTGTATTAAACATGTAAGATAGTGATTTTCGATCTAGACATGGTTTGCAGGCTGTTAACAAACAGCAGACTATTGTCACTGTTGATGTGAAAAAGACGTCTACTTTTTACTCTCTTTATTGCGTTGTTTTCTCTCCCTTTTACTCGTCCAACTTACAAATATTTCATATTTTTTTTATTTCGCATGGCACACCATCAAATATAGTAAATATTAACACATGTAAGGTCAAATATTTGTTATTATGCGTCGTTTTTGTAGAAAGTACCGTTTTAACTATAGCAGAGTGAAAACGTCAAAATGACGTCAATTATCGCCAAACCATGAACGATAGTGCAACTAAGAATCAGAGAGACGTTCTCATAGTATCGTGTAAAGTAAAATTTGAATTAGCTATATTACTAGCTGCTTCAAATAAGACAATAATACTACAAAAGTGTTATTCTTTTAATTTTTTATGAATGACCTTTGACCCCAATTTAAACTTTTTCACTTTTACGACCGGGAAAAATGGAATCTACACATTTTTTCCTTTAGAATGATATATAATATAGCTGTGTGTTAGATAGGTGCATTAAAAATATTTTTTAGATCTGCATGTCACTCGCCTATTAAAACTTCTTCACTTGCACAGGTTTCTCTGTATTCAAACGCATGTAAACTGTCAGTATGGTATACAGCACTCTCCTTTCTTTTCGGTCAATTTCTAAAGGATTTCTTGTAGGAAATATATGGATCAAATAAATGCTTAATCTGAAATCTGAGAACTATTTTTGTGTCCAAAATAGTTAAGCTTACTGAGTTTAATTGATTCAAAAAAAAAAAAAAAAAATAAGAGACCGGTTGAGAGGCTCATGCACGTGTATTACATTGATTATTCTTTTTATACAAATGAACCTGATAACATTTATATACTTTTAACATGATTTGCTGTGAATTGAATATTTAAATGTTTGTCTTCCCTAAATGCGCATATTTTGTCATTAGGGTTAAATTTTCATTTCTGGTATCTTCTACGGTTTCTGGGGGGAAGTGATAACACTTAGAACATTACTTTGAATATTGACTTTTGAACTTTGAACAGTGGTGTACTACTGTTGCCTTTATTTGACTTGTGATCTAATTGTCATTTTGTTGGACTAAGGACCTCAAAAGAGCCTTAGTCTCTATGACTTATGGTTTGCCAGTTTATGCAAACGCATTGCACTTATAACAAAATTTTAATGCTCACAGGGGAATAACTTTCATATGGAATCTCCGGGCCACTATGGTCAAAATGTTTTGTAACATGTTGAAGAAAGAAAGGAGCAATTTGAAAAACATTGTCGGTTTCTTATCCGCATGATGGTTGCAAAGTAGTAGCAATAACAAAAAAACAGTATTTGGGCAGATAATCTATAGCAGCCTTATCTTTAAAAGCGCATAAACTGCACGATGTCACATACCAAATATCTAACCGACTTGTGAAAAATAAAATTTAAAGGGAACACGTGTAAACACAGATCATGTCGAATAGATCAGTCCAGAACATGTGAAAAAGGTGAAAATCTGAAAACTCAAAAATGGGGTTTATGACCAACAACATCGACTGTGGTTCTTGTCTGCAAAAAGAGAATTTTCAAAAACTGTTAAATACATTTAAAAGTTATTTAAGCACAGTGCAGTTTAACATTTGTCATTCCTAAATCGTATTTTAGAATGCTAATACAATTTTATAGAGAAATAGTTGATAGTTTTAGAGGTGCTTAATCTATAATAACCTAATTAATGTATCGTGATACTGCGTTGAGAAAGAGATAATTTTCTAACTTACAATCTGATTGGATTAAAATGTTCATTTTGTGGAAAACTCTTCATCTGCGAAATAAAATTTGTCTGAGGAATTATTGATATACTTTCAAAACTAGAAATTTGTTTTCTACGCAATATCATCAATAAATTGAATAAGGCACTTTGTATGCCCTTGGGAAATCTTAGTTTCCAGTGTAATTTATATGAGCCATCATCTCTAAAATCTAGGTTAGATTTTGTAGAATTTCAAGTGAATCAAAGGACTGATTTTTTTTTCAAGGCAAAATATAATAGTTGTATCAAATCTTTTAAATGATTGATTATGCTATAATATTGCTATCTTTTAAGAGTTGATTATATGGTTCATATATTTATCACACATAATTATTTTTCTCTGTTATCACAATAGAACAGTAACTGCAATTGATGTTGTCGAAATTGATCTCTCTATAACAATGATCACAAATGGTTTAACGTTTTTATGTGAAAAACAGATGTGACATAAGATATAGAAAATCATGTAATACGCTTGGTGAAACATTTTATAATCGCAAATCTGAAATGCTAATCCTTGCAAATAGTAAAAGTCAATACCACCCCGAGGCCATGTAGTTTATGTCTAAATCAAAGAGTTAAAAGTCAATTATTATATTATCTGTGTTTTTAGTTTATGTTACTCATATTCAAATCAAAGAGTAAAAGTCATGCAGAAATGTCAGGATCAGTAATAGGACAAAACTGCCAGACAGCAGAACAAATCTTAATTCCGAGAATCAATGCAGATATATGATCGTAATTTAGAACGGGGCCGCTGTAAGTCATATTTTAGATTTTCAAAAATCAACTAGTAAAAGATTTACAATCTTAATGTATTTTAGTCCCTTTTTTTCATGCAGGTAACATATTAAATTTGGTTACACAGTGACCATATCATATTTCCCGGGGAGTATATTTAGTATACAAAATATTCACCAACTAAATAAATAAAAACAAACAAACAAACAAGTACATAAATATAAATGAGAAAACAAAGTAAATTGTAATTTAATAAATGTAATCAATGAATGTTATATCCTTTACCTAAATTTTTTATAGAAATAAAGAACTGTCCAGAACTGTTCTAGAAATTGAACAGTGACTGTCATAATCTGTTTTAGGGTTTAAATGACATTCTCGGTTTTGTGGTAAAACTGTCAAAAACTATTCTAGGTTGGCTCTGTCAAAAACTGCACTACAGTCCAACATCCTCTGCCATAAACTGTTATAAAGGTATGACGAGAACTGTTCTTCAGATTGTTCTCTAGCAATTCTTTTTACAGTGACCGATATATTTTAAGAGAGGAGATAAATGATTTTAACTGTACTTCTGATTATCATTTAATGACATCAAAAAGAGTTACACATAAACATAGGAAACACAAAATTTCTGGAATTAAGATCTTTGCGTTGTGTTACTCTTCTATCTGTTTTAAAACTTAAGTTGAATAATGTCAAAATTTTCTGTCTACAATTTCATATTTTATTGTCCTCATGAGCTTGAGTATTTTTCCTTCATATGAATTTGGAATGACACATCAGGTGATACTTACATACTAGAGGATGCTTGCTCAGTCTGTCGGACGGTCTGACTTCGTTTGGATACGATGCAAATTTTACTGATCTCAGTCCATTGTGAATATCCTTATCAAAATAAAAGCAGATGTTGGGTATATTTAATAAGACAACAACCAAGCGAAATCTTCATGCGCCTTCATGTAAGACATATGAACTAGATGAAATGCCATTCTACCTGTTTTCATCCCAGTTTGTGTCTATTGATAATTATAATTGAAATAAAATAAAACTCTATTCAACAAAAATTTAAATTGAAAATAAAAATGGAGAATGTGTCAAAGAGACAGCGTGCCGAGCAAAGAGCTGTTCTTGTCCAGAACATGCATGAAACATTTGCCACTGGACGTTAAGCAAACATCAATCAATCATCTATTGAACTGGATTCAAAGCGATTCCGATTGTTGTTTAGCATTGTGAACTGACTTTGTTATGCGTATACTAATAATCTTATCATACCATACTCCAAATATAGGATAAACTGGTTAACCTCTCTCTGTCCCCGTCCATCCGGTACACATTAACCTCTGTCTGTCACCGTCTATCCGGTACACATTAACCTCTGTCTGTCCCCGTCTATCCGGTACACATTAACCTCTGTCTGTCACCGTCTATCCGGTACACATTAATCTCTGTCTGTCACCGTCTATCCGGTACACATTAACGTCTGTCTGTCCCCGTCTATCCGGTACACATTAACCTCTGTCTGTCACCGTCTATCCGGTACACATTAACCTCTGTCTGTCCCCGTCTATCCGGTACATATTAACCTGTCTGTCCCCGTCTATCCGGTACACATTAACCTCTGTCTGTCCCCGTCTATCCGGTACACATTAACCTCTGTCTGTCCCCATCTATCCGGTACACATTAACATCTGTCTGTCACCGTCTATCCGGTACACATTAACCTCTCTCTGTCCCCGTCTATCCGGTACACATTAACCTCTGTCCCCGTCTATCCGGTACACATTAACCTCTGTCTGTCCCTGTCTATCCGGTACATATTAACCTCTGTCTGTCCCCGTCTATCCGGTACACATTAACCTCTGTCCCCGTCTATCCGGTACACATTAACCTCTGTCTGTCTCCGTCTATCCGGTACACATTAACCTCTGTCTGTCCCCGTCTATCTGGTACACATTTACCTCTCTCTGTCTCCGTCTATCCTGTACACATTAACATCTGTCTGTCCCCGTCTATCCGGTACACATTAACCTCTGTCTGTCCCCGTCTATCCGGTACACATTAACCTCTGTCTGTCCCCGTCTATCCGGTACACATTAACCTCTGTCTGTCCCCGTCTATCCGGTACACATTAACCTCTGTCTGTCCCCGTCTATCCTGTACACATTAACCTCTCTCTGTCCCCATCTATCCGGTACACATTAACATCTGTCTGTACCCGTCTATCCGGTACACATTTCTGTCGCATTTTTCTCAGCCAGAACATCGTCTTGGTATATTGCACCAATCTTTATCTGGCTATGCCATTTATTGTGGTATATTCCTTTTGTGCTCTATTACTGCTGTTACCAAATTATATCTTATAAATTCCATGAAAATATTTGAAATTTTATTTACATTTTTTCAACAACTTTACGTCGAACGTTCTCGATATCAAGTCAGCAATGACCCATCTTGTTTCAAAAAGCGTTTGAGTCTATTGCATCTCAAACAATCTTACAAGGTTTTCTTAATTTTGCTGTTGGTATATTTTGCAGGAACGTACTTTTTCCTCGCTGAAAGTTGATTACGTATAATATTATGTAACTTGTAGTCTGGGGATTATTTTTCCCTTTCATTTTAAAAGATGCCTAATTGCGTTTGTTTCTTTGGAAGTTTAATTTTTGTTTTCCCTTGTTATAATTTTCAGGATACATGTATTGATTTTCACTAAGTCGAGCAATGGATTCAGTTTTGATTAGATTTGTTCTGCTTCCAAACCGGGTTGTTGTTTGACATTTATTCTGATTTTTACTGATTTGTCTATTGGATTATATAATCATTGCAGTACACTTGTTGAAATATTATAACACGATGACAGAATAATAATAAACTGAGTGTAATTTGATTTTTTTAATTCTTTGATGGGGTTTCTGACATTTATAAGTTTATCCAATCAAATGATAGGAATGTTAACACAAACATCCTCGAAAAACCTGTTTGACTAGTTTGTGTCTTTACATTAAGAAATAATAGTAAGCCTATTTGTCTAATAAACTTATCTAGTATGCAAGTACCTGGTGCGCACTGAAGTTGTTACTATAATTTTCGTTGTATAATCGCTACTAGCTTGAAATTTTAATACTTGCAGCTTGAACTTTTCATTTAATTATTATGACAAAATTGAGAATGGAAATGGGGAATGTGTCAAAGAGACAACAACCCGATCATAGAGCAGACAACAGCCGAAGGCCACCAATGAGTCTGCAATGCAGCGAGAAACTCTCGCACCCTAAACAAATATGTATACTAGTTTGGTGGTAATGGACGTCATACTTATCTCCGAATTATACACAAAAAATTAAAATTAAAAATCATACAAGACTAACAAAGGCCAGAGGCTCCTGACTTCGGACAGGCGCAAAAAAAAGCGGTGGGGTTAAACATGTTTTTTGAGATCTCAGCATGCTTGGTTAATATTTACAAGAAGATTTTGAAGAAAATGCCTATGGTTTTGAGCGTTATTGGTATTAATGTCTTATCTTTCGTATTGCAAGGTATGAATGCAGAATTAAACAAGTATGAATAAGTACATGTACCTTCTACGAAAAAAAGAGAAAGTATTGCACCGTGTTCACCCTTTTTCTTACCAAGCAATGTACATGTAGTTGGCCCTTATCCTTTTGGTGGGTAGTTTAATTATTAGCAATGTAATCACATCTTCAAATTAGCAGATTAAAACAAAGACATAGTAGAAGCCTTTGTCATGACTTAGCGTCCGTCGTATGTCTTCTTCCGTTACCAAGAGAGCAATACAGCTCAAAAATATTTTGCGCTGTCGAACGTCCAGCTTAGTTCCTGATCTGTATACATCGGATCCTTGAAAGTTTGTGAATAAAAATGGAATCCAACACATGTAGTTAAAATTCTATAGAAACAGTTCATTGCTCGGAGAATAGAATATACACTGTTCGATTGTGAACATGACCCTCTGTAAAAAATATCAGAATTGGAAAGGATTAAATTGTTAGATTCATGCACTACAAACTGCTCAGTCTGAATTGACCAGTTTTTGTGCTCGACCAGTAAAATCGAGCACACACTTTACTCGACTAGTCTCGACATTGTCTCGACTGTACTTAACTGTACTTAAGTGTATTCGACTAGGTATCGACTTTACTTAATTAGTCTGATTCAGTACTTGATGATCTTTGTGTAGTCTGAAATGGTCTAGACAGGTCGAGTCTTGGTCAAGACCATTTCAGAAGGTGCTGTGAATAGTCCAAATACATTTTTTTTTATTCATGTAAAATGTTTTTCAATCTAATGAAAGAAAAAAAGTTGACATAAACAAAGATATTAATTCATGCACATGTAGTTTGTTCTGTGTTGGAATGTAATCAAGTACACTTGAGAGTTAGGGGTTGGTGTAAGTGGTTTATTATATAGTAAAATCTATGGCCCAACCTAATGTAATGAATGTTGTCATGTCCTGCATTAGAAATATAATGTTCCATGTTCTGAATATATATGAAAAATTAGTCACGGAACCATGCGAATATCACATAATAATTCAATCTAACACCACAAACAATTTTAAAAATTCTTGGGTAAGTGGATAATAACATATCGAAAAATGTGTATGTGTTTTTTTTTTTTTTTTTGTTTTTTTTTTTTTTTTTTTAGTTTGTTGGCTCTGGACCGCTACATTTCAGTTAACAATTTAACTCTTATAGCCACGTTCCAAAGTTACGGCCTTGAAAAAGTGGTAGTGGTTTCCAAACATCAGAAAACAGAGTTCTGAATTGCTTATTCATAGGGTTTTGTTATCAGTTTAATATATAAGACATTTCTTTTAGACATGATTAGTTGGAAATGACACAATGGCCTCAATATATTAAGCGATTTTTTTGTAAATCTCAATTTCGCATTTCGGTATTCAATAATGAACATCAAATATATATGAAATTATGATTACTCAAGTGTAGAACAATGTATATATCAGGAAAAATTACACACACAATTGATGATAAATGCGATCGGTTTTAACAATACAGAAGCCTATATCGTTCCTAAAAGGTAGTCCAAATTATATTATATCAGATGACAGTTGTAGATTTATCACTCGGCAATAATATGACATCCAGACAATAGCAGACAGATACAAAATAAAACGACAAAAGCGAACAGTTTGAAAGGAATTTGTTATTTTGCTTGATTACTGCTACATCAAGTCTCTGTGGACTTATTACTGGATCATTTGTATAAATCATATTGACATCTATTGGATGATCTATAACAAGGATATCTATGGTAATAAGTAAGTGATTTTTACTAGATTTATAGGATACTGAATTCATTTGCATAATATTACGTGCATTTATGACACCTAAAAGGTCTGGGACCATTCACAATCGTTTAACTTCAAGAGTCAATTAGATCAATTGTATCAAGTAGTTTCTAGTTATTTCAAGTTATACATGTAATAGGATAGCTATAAAAGTGTACGAATCTTGACTACGATATGGCAATATATCAATTATAATTAAGGGTAAACATATTATCTTGATATCCGGCTTTCAAGTGTTAGGGAAGGGTAAGCATATCATCTTGACATCTGTCTTTCGAGTGTTACGGAAGTGTAAGCATCTTATCTTGAAATTCGTCTTTTTAAGTGTTACGGAAGGGTAAGCATGTCATCCTGAAATCTTCTTTTAAGTGTTACGGAAAGGTAAGCATATTATCTTGATATCCGTCTTTCAAGTGTTAGGGAAGGGTATGCATCTCATCTTGATTTCCGTCTTTCTAGTGTTACGGAAGGGTTAAAATATCATCTTGACAACTGTCTTTCAAGTGTTACGGAAAGGTAAGCATATCAACTTGACAGCCGTCTTTCAAGTGTTACGGAAGGATAAGCGTATCATCCTAAAATCTTCTCTAAGTGTTTTTGAATAGTGAGCATACCATCTTGACATCCATCTTTCAAGAGTTACGGGCGGGTACACATATCGTTATTGATAGCAGTCATTTTAAGTGTTGGAGACGGGTAGGCATATCATCGCATATTGTTCTTGGGACCTATAGCGACACAATTCAGGTGTTGCAGAAAGATAAGCTTTTTATTTTGATATCCGTCTTTCAAGTGTTACGGAAGGGTAAGCATATCATCCTGAAATCCTTCTTTCAAGAGTTACGGAAGTGTTGGCATATCATCATGTAATCTTTCGTTCAAATGTAACGGAAGGGTAAGCATATTATCCTGACATCCGTCTTTCAAGTGTTACGGAAGGGTTAGCATATCATCCTGAAATCCTTCTTTCAAGTGTTTCGGAAGGGTAAGCATATCATCTTCACAACTGTCTTTTAAGTGCTACGGAAGGGAAAGCATATCAACTTGACATCCGTATTTCAAGAGTTACGGTCCGGTACACATATCGTTATTGATAGCAGTCATGTTAAGTGTTAAAGACGGCATATGGTTCTTGGGACCTATAATTACAAAGTTGTTCTGACGGGTTAGCATGCCGATTTTAGGCAGCAGTCGTATCAAGTGTCACGAAAGGGTAAGCATATCGTTATTGTTATTAGTATCATGTCATATCAAGTGTAAAATATTAATGGAATGTTGAAGCATATCTTTTATTGACATGAACGGTAATCATAACATCTCACATCAAGTACACGGTAATGGAAATCAATGATAATGGTAAGTCAATCAAGTAGTAATTGGTTTCATATTAACCAAGTATAATAGAACGGTGAAAATATCAGGTAAGTATCTGTCATATCAGGTGTAATTTAAGGGTAGGCATATCGTTCTTGGTTGGAACGGTAAACATACATGTAGTACCATTATTGGCATCTGCCATTTCAAGTGTAATGAAACGGTAAGCATAAAGTTATTGACAGGAACGGTAAGCATATCATTATTGACATCAGTCATATCAAGTATAATGGAAGGGTTGGCCGCATCTCATGTTTGGTATCCGTCATATCAATCGTAATGGAAGGATATCCATATCGTAAAGGAAGGGTAACCAAATCGTGCGTGGTACCTGTTAAAGCAGGTGTAACGGAATGGTCATCATATTTTTTAACCAATCGTATAAAATGGTACGGCGTGCAATTAAACTGGACACACCGGTAAGAGTCTTCTGTCTATCATTGCATTTCACACTGTTTATGTGGACAGCGACTTTACTGAGTATCTGTTTAGTAATGAATAATAACTAAGTTATAAACTATTATTTATCTGGATTGTTACGAATTCTTAGCGTATGAATTTAACTCGCGTCATACAATTAGTATTTCATTTCCAAAAGAAATGAAATACCGTAACCAGCTATCCGGCAACAAAAACAGTTTTTATTAAAATCAAAAATATCTATAGTTTCACTATTGTGCTGAGGAAATTGTTCTCCAATGTAAAGAGACTATAGTACAAATAATTTATATTCAGACCAGCTCTAGATATGAACCAATATATATTTTATGACTTTGTTTGCAACATTTGATAAAGTAATAATGGCCTTACCCATATTGACTGTAAATAAACTATTGCTTACAAGGATTTCTATATTTGTATTGTAATATGATCCTAATGGACATTTTATTTGTTACTTATCACTCAATATTGTTGTTTGTGTTTTTATTATCTTTGTAAGCTTTGTTATGTCTATGGAGGTCACCCATATCTTCTCTGTATTAAATGTAGCAATTATAAAATGGCCACCAACCTATACCTTGTATCTGTAATTATAGTTGATTAACGAGCAAGTCATGTCCAGTGTTAACGGAAATACTGTTACGTATTTATCTAGCTCTACAAGTCATGGTAATACAAACATTCTCAAGTGTATATTACTTTTTTAATGTTATTTTAGATTATTGGCGGGAATTAGCCGATGTAATTACATTATAGTTTGTCAATAGGATTGTCAGTGTGGTTTAATGTGAAATAGCAATCAATACAAGTTCGTGGTCGTAACATACAAACTGCCATCAAATACTTGGATAATTTGAAGCCGACAAGTATGAGAATCAGAGATAATGTGAAATTACATAATATTAATTGTACTTTAAAAGGTCTAAACTCTTCAGGGCAAAATTGCAAAAAAAGAACAAACTTTTTATGCGAAAAAACAATGTAAGATGTTAAGTTCAGTACTCGATATATGTACCGAACAACTTAATTATCACTTAAAACCATATTCTATATACAATTAATTGACGCCTGTTTTCATAAAAAAAGTAGGAAAATCTCAAAAGGCCATTACAAATTGCTAGTCGACAAACAACATACATTTGACAAAAAGAACAACACACATCATACATTTGACAGAAAGAACAACATACAACACACACAAGACCAATTGAAAAGCATACAACATGACCAATAAACGTCGTTAATAGAACAACACACAACATTACCAAAAAAAACAACAGAGTCAAAAGAAAAAAATACAATATGACCAATAGAACAACATACAACATGACAAAAAGAATAATATACAGCATGACCAAAAACAGCATAGTACATGTAAATCGAACAACATACATGACCAATAGAACAACATAGTCAATAGAAAAAAAATCAACATGACCAATAGAACATAGTAAATCGAACAGCATACAACATGACCAATAGAACAACATAGTCAATAGAAAAAAATCAATATGACCAATAGAACAACACTTAACGACAAAAAGAACAACATACAGCATTACCAATAGAAATAACGAGGACACACACGAGTGAACAAATAAATGATTGATTGATTGTTATTTGCTTAACGTCTTCGTCTCTTTAAAATAGTCTATCCGACTTCCCTTTCTATTTACTGGATCCTTCTTAGTATTCAGCATCAAGGTTTTTTTTCGGGACAAAAACAAATCAATTAGTAAAGTGGTCTTCCAACACAATGTAGACATTTTTTTATGATTTTATAAATATCAAAATCTTGCTCTTTACCATTGTGTAGATATGCAATCAAATTTCAGTTAAAAAGTTAGACCCAAATTAAGAACACACATTATTTGCCTTTGTCGTAAATGTACAAGGATAGCAATTATTCCAATAAACTGACATCACTTGCTTGTGTAGTGCTAGGATTGTAATTATTTTCAACGACGATTTTTTTAAAGTCATATGAATCGAGTGAGTGGTGAAAAAATAATGTTTATCCAATTCTTGAACCAATGCATGTATATATCATAAACTAAGTCCTCTGTACACGATTTTTTCATTTTTTACGCAAATATATGGTATAATTGTCAATTTCTTTTTCTCTCTGTCTGTTATGTGATTTAACAAATATGGCTGCTCATTAAATGCCGTGTTTTAAAGCCGAAGTTTACCGATTGTCACCTTATAGTAAACAAATTATAAAAAGCATGGGTATTGAGCACGTGTTTAACATGTACAATCAGATAATTGTCTATTTTAATGACAGATCCATGCGTATTGCGATCACCGGATTTTTACGAGGAGGGTTACGCTCAGGTCACTATGCATACGGAAAATATGTCGGCGAATTGCTTCCTGGAAGCAAGCAATTAAAAATAAGTAAACTTCTTCTAAATGTGGACAAATTAAAGAATTTTCCTCAGAAAAAAGTATATGTACATAAGTTGTATAGTGAAAACTATCCATTTAGTTATAAAAAAAACCTATGCATATTTTTTTTTATTTGATGTTTCTTATGATTTTATTTTTTTTATGTGTATTGATTATTTCTACATTCTTACAATTTTTCCTTCAAATTCCTCCTAGAATCGTGTTAAAATAAAGTTATAACACCGACGAAAGTAAATATACTTTCGCCTTTAATAATTTTTGTGAAAACAACCTCATAATGTGTTATGAAATGTGATGGATTTGTTTGTTTATCTAGGTTGCTTGCTAAACCTTAGTATTAGTACTAACCAAGGTTAACAAAGAAAAAGGTTAATCTGTCAGAAGGCAAAAAGATTGGATTTGTAAGAAGATTCAGTTGCACGGATTTCAACAAGTGTTACAAATCATTATAAATATCCGACGAATTCTAAACATGTAATATAAATGAACTTTATGCAATCACGTGATGTGTTGTTATTCAACACTGAAATAAGGAAATCATTGACGTTTCTTTTACTGTTTAACTTTAACACGGCATATGCCAGGTGCTATTTAAACTTTGATTTTCACTTTTTATGTAGTTTGTTAAAATTGAAATATGAAAATCATTGAAGTGGTTTTTATTTATTATTGTTTTTTTCACTTTAAAATTTGAAAACGGTGCAATTTAAACTTCAGTTTTGAACAGCAAACTGAAAAGTGTCTATTAAGGTTCCAATATATTCAATTTCTATTTTAACATATGCGAGATAAGAAAATGTTTGTTAAAACATGCAAATTTGTTTATAGATATAGGAAGATGTGGTATGAGTGACAATGAGACAACTCTCCATCCAAATAACAATTTATAAAATTAAATCATTATATGTCAAGGTACAGCCTTCAACACGGAGCCTTAGCTCACACCGAACAGCAAGCTATAAAGGACCCCAAAAATTAGTAATGTAAAATCATTCAAACTGGAAAACCAACGGTCTAATCTATATAACAACGAGAAACGAGAAACACGTATACACTACATAAACAAACGACAACTATACTGTACATCAGATTCCTGACTTAGGACAGGTGCAAACATTTTCAGCGGGATTAAACGTTTTAATGGTACCAAAACTTCTTCCTTTTCTGAAACAATAGTATAACATCACAACATAGAAAAACACACTATAAAATATCAATTGGAAGGCTTAACTCAATCAAAAACCGCAAATTAACACACAATGAACGAATAAATTTTATCTACGATACCTGAATGCAAAATCATAGTTAATAAACTTTATTAGAGATAAATAACTAAGGTCAAAAGTAAATGAACAGGTTTAAACAAAGTTAAAATAAGATACCACTGTGCCGAAATATTAAACAACTTACAGAAAATCATCACTTTTGAAAAAAAGTGCGTCATATCCCACAAAGTAGGTAAATGAAAATAACTTTGTCATTACGTATACTTGGTCGTCTGTGTGTATAAAATATTTCGTTTAGGAATACCAAGAATTATACCAATTTCAATTATTGGTAAAAAGGAAAACTATCCCCAGAAATGCAATCACTTTTTTTTAAACTTTTTTCATGAAATATATAAAAATCAATTTGATCAAATTTCGTGACTCAAATTATTTTATAACTTGTATATCTGAAACATTAAAAGTGTTTAGTATGAATGTACAAAGGAATTGTACGAATTATTTGCCCGTATATTAGGGAGAATTGGAAAAAGCATAAGTACAAACGCAATCCAAAGACAAAAAAAATTAAAGCAACGGTATAAAAAACAACAAAAGGAATATGTAAAAGCCACCTTTCGATATTCAACCATATGCAGCCGCCCACACCGAATAGCAATGTTTCCATCATAAAGGAAGTCATTGATTTCATAAATAAAACAATTAACTGAATCTTGGATATCATATCTATTCATGAGAGAAATAAGTGGTCTGTTTAAAATTAAAGATATAAAGGTATCATATCCGATTATTACTGTAATTAAAGTGGAGATGATATTGGAAACATACTGATGTCTAGTATTCTGTAAGATACTGTTAGTGGCGTTTATAAAATAAACCATTAACAAATGAAATAAAAAAATATTTAAGTAACTGTTCCGGTTGAGAGCTCACAACCATGTTTAACACTACCACATTTTATATGTGCCTATTTTTTCGTTTCAACATAAAAAGTGGCTAACTTATATTCAAATATATTGTTTTAGGATGCATCACAATTTGCAGAAAAACACTCTGTTGATGGTTGATCTTTTATTTACTGTATGCTTGTAGCGTTTTTAGTGGGTGCTTTCTCGAAAGACAATTGGCATTTCCTAAGGGAACCAGATATGCACTCCTCTTGCCGACTTGTTACCTTCATAAAAGGCAAATTTCATACAGTAGCTTTTCAAGAAGAACGGACAGAAGCTAGTATTATCTTTAAACTTCACGTTCCGCTAAGTTTGTATTTCATTACCAAAACATTCAACATTTGCTGACTATATAAAGCGTGTCTATCAAATCAAATATGAAATTTAAGACAAGACAAATACAGATATATCTGTTTAATACCTTGAATTAAATCTAGAAATCGATAATGGGCATCAATTGTCAACTATACTTTACAACAAACGAGATTATTTCAACTGTTGTTAACTTTTATTCTAGGTAGTAATATAACGATAACAAGTACATATCGCATAGTTGATCCGATAGTTAAGAGCTTCTTGTGCTTTTTGTCATGATTTGTTTGAAATAGTGTTGTTACTTACAAGGAACCTGTTGAAACAAGGGTATCTTATTGTAAAGTCGAAGTGATCCATTCAATCAAGTTTTACGGACGCTGTCATGCTTGGATTGACTTTTTTTGCGATAACTGTTTCAGAGGTGACAACGAATATGTTGTAATTGTTGAAGTCCCAATCCCCTCCTCTTAACTCGATAGATTCATCACCGAATGCGTCTTAACACTAACTGTTTACTTGCAACGAACAATTCAACGGATAATACTTGAGCCAGAGCATCCAATATCATCATCGAATTTTTGGTGGAAGTTCGTCCTATGATTTCTATGCAGTGATTTGTAGAATGTTGTTTGTCGGTTTTCTTTTTGATAATAGTGTTGTATTTTGTCTACTTCGACTCATAAAGTATTATACGAACTTTTCAATACTTTAAAAAAAAGGGTCCTTACATTCGAGTTTTCTTCAGTATGAGTAGCCATTCCTGAATAAAAAAAAACCTGTGAACTTCAAATTAGTGACTGCACATGTACATCCTCTAATACTAGTAGTGACAATTGTCAAATTAATTATATTACTTAAGTTAATATAATGAGGTACATACTGTTTTATGCCAAATTGATAAGTACATGTGATATACAATATAAAAAATATAGGTATGATTGCCAATGAGACAACTCTCCACAAGATACCAAAATGACACAGAAATTAACACTATAGGTCACCGTACGGCCTTCAACAATGAGCAAGGCCCATACGTACACTTTGGAATTGATGGTTGAATACCAACCAATATATTACAATATATCCACTAGAAGATGTTTTCTTTATACAAAGCATCCTCATTTGATGTATATGGGGCTGACGAACAAATATTTAGACCGAATCGATTCGGACAATACAGTCAGGTTGTGTCCTAGATTTTTTTTTATCATATCTCATTATTCAAGGGTGGTAATACTTTTGAGAAATCAAATTATAACAAAATTCATTTTAAGACCATGTTAAGCATATATCTCTTCAAGTATTTAAGGGCGAATCTTCATCTTTGGCTTTCAGTGTACTAACAAGAGTTGTTACATTCCACCCTTAATTTCTTCGTTAATAAAATTAAAAGTTATTTAATGACGTGTTAAATATCCCACTTATATTCTTAGAAACTATGCCAGCATGCCAGTATACGCTCTTCTCTTTAATGTAGAGGCGTAGGCTGTGACTATATGAGCCTCGTAACTAATCTTAAACTTATTTCATTAGTTACTAGCATATAATTATACTGAATATTTAGCGCTCGCCATAAAACATTAAACAACCTATTAGTTACATATCCATTTGTTTCAACCTGTTCTTCTCTATTAGTCACATCAAAACGTATATATAGAGGGTTTCTCGCAACCGGAAGCGGTGAAGCAAGTTGATGGAGAAGAAAATAATGGGTGCCATTAAATTGACAAATGACTTCCTGTTTACTGAGTTGTAAACGGAAGAACAAATCACATATTTTCTGATTTTAAATGAGCATATTAACTCTCGTTTAAATCTCATTTACTTTCACAGACACTAGTCCACATTTTTTTCTGACACAATTAGCCTTTTTTGTAATTGAAAAAAAAAACATAAAACTAATACATAGTGCTGATATCAATCTAGACATAAAATGATTGTATTCTGGAACTAGTATCCCTCTACTTCTATAAGTGGCGTTGTATAAAATGTCGGCAAGTGTAGTTGCGGGAAAATAATCATCAAACGAATTAAATGGTTTTTTTTTTATTCTTGTCTCAAAGAACACTCCGGACAATAGTTAAGGATTGGACACTTTATTTTGATAACCAGAAAACCTTACTTATATGTTTGTTTCAATGATTTGACCACCGACAACAAAGGAAAGATAACTCTTTATATGCTATGTCTGTGACTACTATCGATTCACCAGTCTATTACCATAAACGTGATTTAAATTAGTCTTTCGTAAATCACAGTTTTGTTCAGTAATGTATATTTGTCTATTTCTAATTCAAAGATCGTCCAGCGTTTATGGTGCTATCTACATTGACTTTGACATTCTTCCCTCATCAATCAGAGTGAATTTCTAGTTGCTAGAGAATGTCTACATCACCGTTATATTGATTGTAGTAATATATGTCCTCGCCGTCATGTAACGTCAATAATTTTTCTATTTTCAATATACAAAATTGTTGTATTAATTGCCTTGTGTACTATATTATATATTGTGGTTTTTAAAAAGTTTTGGGTGTTATAGGTATTTCAGTGTTTCACCTAGCCATATGTAGGCACTATAATTTCTGTGCAACAACATTTTTACACAAATTGTTTTAAGCACATTTTATACGATGAAATAGCGTTTAGGAATCATAAGGTCATTTTTCAAAATAATCAAATGGATGAAGGGTTCTAGTTTAATCGAAAGTTCACCCATTGTGAAGTAGTTCTCTACTTATTATATTCATAAAAATATCGATATTCTTAGTTTTTTAATCAATTCGATTTAAGTTAACACTCAAATTATAACCACAAAGCGACAAATGCGTAATTATGTCATTCAATGTCTTATTTTCCTTCAGTATAATCCCATATCAGGCAAGAATATGTATGCTTTGTTTGAATTATCTTGATTATATGAATAAGTTATCAGAGTATGTTGGTAAATTCGATGTTTGCACTACCGCACTACTGGACTTTATCATAATGCAACAGGATTAGTTGTTTTTTATGATTAAAATATCGGCTCACAATATTTATTATGATGTTTTGCTCCAAGCAATAACACTGCTTTCTGTAAACAAAACGCCCGTATGGCTTAAAATTTAAAGTCTATGAGTTCATTTGAAAAGTCAAACGTTGATTGAAACAGGAAATTGGTGCTTGTTTTTTGTTTGTGTATTGTTTTGGCTTTTCCTTTGATACCCCTTTTGTTCATAAAAATCTATGATAATTTATACAGTATTGACTTCAAAAGATATTTTGACCGTTATTGATGAAAAATCGATACAGTAAAATGTTTCGGACGGATACAAATTTTAAAGTCTTAATTTTTTTTTCTTGATTACTGTTGTACCGATGTTTTGCTTTCAACAAAACAATGTGTCCAATCGCAGTTTTATTATGATATCTATTTGATAATTTAAAAAAAAGATCATGTTGATGACTTATATGTCATATTCAAGTTCATAACTATTTTTTTTCAAAAGTAGGTTTGGTGATAACACAGAAGTGCTGCATTCATTTATACATTATAGAAATGGGAGATATGGTATGATTGCCAATGAGACGCTATCAACGAAAGGCATCCGTTGTATAAAAAAAAAAACCATCATTGAAAACTCCAAAGAAAGGGCTCTATTTATTTTTATAGAATCGAAAAAAATGAGTTTTATTAAGAAGTTCATCTTATGAATAAACCCTTTTTGATTGAGAGGTCTCATATGCAAAATGGGATTTGTAGACTACTGATATTTGTTAGCTTCTAGCTTTATTTCGAGTTATTCGACATGCAAAGAATACAGGACAATATTACACGGAAACGTTAAGAATATGTTCAAGTATACAGACCTCTCTAATGATGTATATTACTACTTAAATAAACTCTGAGTTCCGTATTTTTGTTATTTTACTTTTTACTACTTGAATCTGTACTGATATATTTAGGTAATTATAATTTCTTGGTAGACGAAATATTGATGAACAACTGAAGTGGTTGTTGTAACGTTATTTAGAATATATTGTTATGTTAGCTAGTGTCAGTGCCGACCGAGGACGTTTAACTCTTGTTAAGTTTTCTCTTAAAATATAAAATCCCAAAAATAATGAAGTCCGAGGAAAATTCAAAACGGAAAGTCCCTAATCAAATGGCAAAATCAAATGATAAAACGCATCAAACGAATGACAACAATTGTCATATTCCTGACTTGGAACAGACATTTTTCAAATGTGGAAAATGGTTGATTGAACGTGGTTTTATAGCGCTAAACCTCTCACTTGTATGACAGTCGCATCAAATTCCATTATATTTACAGCGATGCGTGAACAAAACAGACATAACAGGTAAAATTGTCTTAACTGGGGTTTCAATATATTGAATACTTATGACGTAGATATCGTGAAAAGGCTAAGTTGTAAAGTCGAGCAATGGAATTAATGTTATCTCTATATATTATGTTTTATCACGATGACCTCACTGTATTCTTGTGGGCGTTATGGGGTATATAATATCCTTCAGATATATATTTTTATTGCAAGCAACTTCAATCAGTGCATGAAGAAACCAGAAACAGCTACATGCACACAAAATGCATTAATTGATCTCAACACTTCTATTTTACTTATTTAGCTAATTAGATCAGACACCTGAAAACAATTTACAATGAAATTATACTTTATCTATTTTTGCAATATAGTGGCATGTTGGAAAATGTACAAAAAGGTCATTGCAGCCAGACTGAGTGTAATATTTATATTTATTATTAGACATCTTATAAAATATGCCAATTCATTATCGCCCTTGTATACGCTCACGTACTACCATCAATAATACCAGTTATAAAAAAAGTTTAAGATTCAGAAAAAAATTTATAGAATCTTTGTTTTTCAATGCTCTTTGATTTTGATATTAATTTTACCTTCCAGTATTTTGTTTCGAATTCCACAAGTGAGTTTAATGTAGACGATTCGATGGAAATATTCCGAACCCCAATTGGATAAAAAAAAAAAAAGGTTCTACAGATGATACAAAAATTCTAAATCAAGAGTTTCCCCATCTTTTATATAAGCTTTGGATTTCAAATATTTTGGCCACGAGCATCACTGAAGAGACATGTATTGTCAAAATGCGCATCTGGTGCAAGAAAATTGGTACCGTTAATTTTATTATAGTGTTAAATGTTGAAAAAAAAAAATTGATTACCAGCATCGAAAAAAACCGGAATAAAACGTTTGCGCGGAAAAATACCCCCCCCCCCTTTTTTAAGTTAAGTGGTTGCTTCTTTATGAAAACCATTTTGATGATTTGCAGTAGTTTAAAATAATAAAGATGTCTCGATTAAGCATTAGAAAACGTAGGCTGCAGCAGCGTGCTTACAGGCGAAGAATATATATTTTTATTCTCATAAAGCCAATGCATTACATCGGTACAGAGATTGAAGGAGAAGAAGGAATGATATATTAGGGATCACTATATTCCTATCTTTTCTGTTTGTTTCAAATGGTATTTCTTTTCCAAGGAGTATTTGGCAAAGGTAGGGGTAATGGTGTTTTGTTTTTGTTTTTTTAGTTTTAAGGGTAATTTAACGGATCAGAGATACATGTACTAGACAAACAATACATTTACCTCACACTTTTTAAGTAATGCATTTATGAGTGAATCGTTGTTTGAGTAAAGACCAGTGGCAAACATTTCTGTGTAAGTCAAGTCGATTCGGAAAGACCTTAATTTTCAAATGAATTGTGTGTTCGGCAATGATGCTGCTTAGAGTCTTGATAAGGGCTTGATAAAGCTATACGTTAAGTTTAAAAAAAAACAAATACATGTATCATTTTTAGACAAATATTTCTGTAAAGAACTTTATTAATAATTGTTATAAATATCAATTTTATTCAAAAATTGTTTCTTCCTTAAATATGCACGGTGAAACTAATGTTTTAAATGCCTAGTTTTGTGTACACTTAATCTACACAAGGCCTACATCGAGTATCGACTGCATGTAGACAAAACATGTTTTACACTACATGTAAACATTGAATTTTATCAATGGGAACGTAATTTGTTTAGTTTACGTGTGAGTTACACTTACACAACATCGAGTTTAGGTCAATGTGAACACGGCCTTAGTTATACATGTTTTTTGTACTGTTTTTAAAATGTTAATACTAAGGCAGCCACCATTTGATTTTCTGGGGGGGGGGGGGGGGGGGGGCTATGGTTTTTTTTGGAAAAAAAAGTTTGTTTCCAGTTTTTTGAGAAAAAAATAATTTGTTTTTGATTCTGAGAAAAAAAAATTGTTTGTTTCACCCTCAGCAGCCACTATATGTAATGCTAAAATTGAAAGAAAAAAAATGTTTTCGACTTGTCGCGAAAAAAATAGATTGTTTTTCGCCGCAGGCGAAAAAAAAGTTTGCACAGAAAAAAAAACCATAGCCCCCCCCCCCTCCCCCCCAGAAAATCAAATGGTTGCTGCCTAATCGAAAACTTTATATTAATTCTATTCCAATCTAAAGATGGATTAGGCCAAATGAAAATAGCTTTTTTGGAATATTTCGGTTTCAATGAACTTTTTGTTAACGCTAAGGCATTAATGGCCTACGTTTAAAAAAAAAAGGAAATGTGAGCTTTTGCCATCACTTGGTGTTCGTCGTCCGTCCGCCGGTGTAAACTATTTCAAACATCTTTTCCTCTGAAACTACTGAACCAATTTCAACCAAATTTAAGCTGTATGATCCTTGGGGTATCTAGTATAAAGTTTGTTTTTTTAGGAATAAAATGCAGTTTTTGGCTTATATCTCAAAAACTAACGCATTTAGAGCTAATGTGGCAGGTTTAAAAGTGGTCAAGAAGTACCTGCTCTGAAATTTTCATACCATTTTTTTCGGTAACTTATTCTAAATTGATAATTTTAATGACATTTTGAAAATAATATGTAAACAGTAGAAATGTTCAGCAAAGTTAGATTACACAAATACTTCAAATGTCCAAAATTTGCAATTGATCCATTAAGGAGTTGTTGCCCTTTAAAGGCAATTTTACACACTTATTCATCATGAATGTTCTTTCAAAAATCATCTTAACTAATGAAGCAAAGCCAGCGAAACTACTTTTAAAAATGAGATTTAAGCTACCAACATTTATGTTTGCTTGTGTCGAAATTTCATTCAAACTTTTAACTATATTTAAGCTACCATGCATATATATGTTTTTCTGGGCCTTACATTCAAACTTTTTACTTAGTAATTTAAACTACCAACAGTTATGTTTGTATGGGTTTAAATCTCATTTAAACGTTTAACTATATGAGTTTAATAACTAGCTACTTTTCTGTATCAATTGTATTTTAATTTATGATTTTAGCAACTGTCTTTTAACGATTAACAGGTTTTTTCGTATTCACATTTCTGTTTGCCTAGGTGTCTTGATGTTTCTTTTTTGTAGCAGTTAAGTGTTTCTATGTTCTGTTGTTTCCTCTTAAAGTGTGTGTGTTTACCTCAGGTTTTGGTTTCTGACACGTATTTGATTCAGTAAAATCGATTTATATACTATTGAACAGCGGTATACTACTATTGCCTTTCTTTTCTGTTTGACTTGGGACATTTTCTTAATCAAACGATTTATTTTTTTATTTATGTGTATTCGGTTGTTTAGGGATATACCTTAGTTTTTCAACAAACTAAATAACATTTACACATATTCCTATAACATATGCATGTGTTCAGACATACGCAGGCATATGCAAGTAAGATGACGGCGCTTATAGAAATGACTATAGATTTTTAAATACATGGTTCATACAAGAACAACCATCATGCGTATCAATGAATCTTATACCAAGGTTTGTTAGATCATAAAGATGGTTCACCTCCATGATTTACCAAAGTTTGTTAGATTATAAAGATGGTTCACCTCCATGATTTACCAAAGTTTGTTAGATCATAAAGATGGTTCATCTCCATGATTTACCAAAGTTTATTAGATCATAAAGATGGTTCATCTCCATGATTTACCAAAGTTTGTTAGATTATAAAGATGGTTCATCTCCATGATTTACCAAAGTTTATTAGATCATAAAGATGGTTCACCTCCATGATTTACCAAAGTTTATTAGATCATAAAGATGGTTCACCTCCATGATTTACCAAAGTTTATTAGATCATAAAGATGGTTCATCTCCATGATTTACCAAAGTTTATTAGATCATAAAGATGGTTCATCTCCATGATTTACCAAAGTTTGTTAGATTATAAAGATGGTTCACCTCCATGATTTACCAAAGTTTATTAGATCATAAAGATGGTTCATCTCCATGATTTACCAAAGTTTTTTAGATCATCAATATGGTTCATCTCCATGATTTACCAAAGTTTGTTAGATCATAAAGATGGTTCACCTCCATGATTTACCAAAGTTTATTAGATCATAAAGATGGTTCATCTCCATGATTTACCAAAGTTTTTTAGATCATCAATATGGTTCATCTCCATGATTTACCAAAGTTTGTTAGATTATAAAGATGGTTCACCTCCATGATTTACCAAAGTTTGTTAGATTATAAAGATGGTTCACCTCCATGATTTACCAAAGTTTGTTAGATTATAAAGATGGTTCATCTCCATGATTAACCAAAGTTTGTTAGATCATAAAGATGGTTCACCTCCATGATTAACCAAAGTTTGTTAGATCATAAAGATGGTTCACCTCCATGATTTACCAAAGTTTATTAGATCATAAAGATGGTTCATCTCCATGATTTACCAAAGATTGTTAGATCATAAAGATGGTTCATCTCCATGATTTACCAAAGTTTATTAGATCATAAAGATGGTTCACCTCCATGATTTACCAAAGTTTGTTTGATCATACATATGGTTCATCTCCATGATTTACCAAAGATTGTTAGATCATACATATGGTTCATCTCCATGATTTACCAAAGTTTTTTAGATCATCAATATGGTTCATCTCCATGATTTACCAAAGTTTGTTAGATTATAAAGATGGTTCACCTCCATGATTAACCAAAGTTTGTTAGATCATAAAGATGGTTCATCTCCATGATTTACCAAAGTTTGTTAGATTATAAAGATGGTTCACCTCCATGATTTACCAAAGTTTGTTTGATCATAAAGATGGTTCATCTCCATGATTTACCAAAGTTTATTAGATCATAAAGATGGTTCATCTCCATGATTTACCAAAGTTTGTTAGATCATAAAGATGGTTCACCTCCATGATTTACCAAAGTTTATTAGATCATAAAGATGGTTCATCTCCATGATTTACCAAAGTTTTTTAGATCATCAATATGGTTCATCTCCATGATTTACCAAAGTTTGTTAGATTATAAAGATGGTTCACCTCCATGATTAACCAAAGTTTGTTAGATCATAAAGATAGTTCACCTCCATGATTTACCAAAGTTTATTAGATCATAAAGATGGTTCATCTCCATGATTTACCAAAGTTTGTTTGATCATAAAGATGGTTCATCTCCATGATTTACCAAAGTTTGTTTGATCATAAAGATGGTTAATCTCCATGATTTACCAAATGTTTTTAGATCATCAATATGGTTCATCTCCATGATTTACCAAAGTTTGTTAGATAATAAAGATGGTTCATCTCCATGATTTACCAAAGTTTGTTTGATCATAAAGATGGTTCATCTCCATGATTTACCAAAGATTGTTAGATCATACATATGGTTCATCTCCATGATTTACCAAAGTTTGTTAGATCATAAAGATGGTTCACCTCCATGATTTACCAAAGTTTATTAGATCATAAAGATGGTTCATCTCCATGATTTACCAAAGTTTTTTAGATCATCAATATGGTTCATCTCCATGATTTACCAAAGTTTGTTAGATTATAAAGATGGTTCACCTCCATGATTAACCAAAGTTTGTTAGATCATAAAGATGGTTCACCTCCATGATTTACCAAAGTTTATTAGATCATAAAGATGGTTCACCTCCATGATTTACCAAAGTTTGTTTGATCATAAAGATGGTTCACCTCCATGATTTACCAAAGTTTATTAGATCATAAAGATGGTTCATCTCCATGATTTACCAAAGATTGTTAGATCATAAAGATGGTTCATCTCCATGATTTACCAAAGTTTATTAGATCATAAAGATGGTTCACCTCCATGATTTACCAAAGTTTGTTTGATCATACATATGGTTCATCTCCATGATTTACCAAAGATTGTTAGATCATACATATGGTTCATCTCCATGATTTACCAAAGTTTTTTAGATCATCAATATGGTTCATCTCCATGATTTACCAAAGTTTGTTAGATTATAAAGATGGTTCACCTCCATGATTAACCAAAGTTTGTTAGATCATAAAGATAGTTCACCTCCATGATTTACCAAAGTTTGTTAGATCATAAAGATGGTTCACCTCCATGATTTACCAAAGTTTATTAGATCATAAAGATGGTTCATCTCCATGATTTACCAAAGTCTTTTTGATCATCAATATGGTTCATCTCCATGATTTACCAAAGTTTGTTAGATTATAAAGATGGTTCACCTCCATGATTAACCAAAGTTTGTTAGATCATAAAGATAGTTCACCTCCATGATTTACCAAAGTTTATTAGATCATAAAGATGGTTCATCTCCATGATTTACCAAAGTTTGTTTGATCATAAAGATGGTTCATCTCCATGATTTACCAAAGTTTGTTTGATCATAAAGATGGTTCATCTCCATGATTTACCAAAGTTTTTTAGATCATCAATATGGTTCATCTCCATGATTTACCAAAGTTTATTAGATCATAAAGATGGTTCACCTCCATGATTAACCAAAGTTTGTTAGATCATAAAGATGGTTCACCTCCATGATTAACCAAAGTTTGTTAGATCATAAAGATGGTTCACCTCCATGATTTACCAAAGTTTGTTTGATCATACATATGGTTCATCTCCATGATTTACCAAAGATTGTTAGATCATACATATGGTTCATCTCCATGATTTACCAAAGTTTGTTAGATCATAAAGATGGTTCACCTCCATGATTAACCAAAGTTTATTAGATCATAAAGATGGTTCACCTCCATGATTAACCAAAGTTTGTTAGATCATAAAGATGGTTCACCTCCATGATTTACCAAAGTTTGTTTGATCATACATATGGTTCATCTCCATGATTTACCAAAGATTGTTAGATCATACATATGGTTCATCTCCATGATTTACCAAAGTTTGTTAGATCATAAATATGGTTCACCTCCATGATTTACCAAAGTTTATTAGATCATAAAGATGGTTCACCTCCATGATTAACCAAAGTTTGTTAGATCATAAAGATGGTTCACCTCCATGATTTACCAAAGTTTGTTTGATCATACATATGGTTCATCTCCATGATTTACCAAAGATTGTTAGATCATACATATGGTTCATCTCCATGATTTACCAAAGTTTTTTAGATCATCAATATGGTTCATCTCCATGATTTACCAAAGTTTGTTAGATTATAAAGATGGTTCACCTCCATGATTTACCAAAGTTTATTAGATCATAAAGATGGTTCACCTCCATGATTAACCAAAGTTTGTTAGATCATAAAGATGGTTCATCTCCATGATTTACCAAAGTTTGTTTGATCATAAAGATGGTTCATCTCCATGATTTACCAAAGATTGTTAGATCATACATATGGTTCATCTCCATGATTTACCAAAGTTTGTTAGATCATAAAGATGGTTCACCTCCATGATTTACCAAAGTTTATTAGATCATAAAGATGGTTCACCTCCATGATTTACCAAAGTTTGTTTGATCATAAAGATGGTTCATCTCCATGATTTACCAAAGATTGTTAGATCATACATATGGTTCATCTCCATGATTTACCAAAGTTTGTTAGATCATAAAGATGGTTCACCTCCATGATTTACCAAAGTTTATTAGATCATAAAGATGGTTCATCTCCATGATTTACCACAGTTTGTTAGATCATATAGACATCTCCATTAGTTCCTTTGAATTTTGATGTTTTCTATACCTTTTTCTGCATACATTGTAACTGTTAACAGTTATTATATTCTAGCTACTACGTACCTTTAATGTTTGTAACTCTGATTTGTTCTCTCAATCGTTCTATGACTTTTGAACAGCAGTATATTACTGTTGGTTTTTTTTTCCTGCTCGACTGAGCATTATCAATTTCAAACGATTTACATTTTTATTATAACCACCTATGTTTAATTTGAATCTCGATACACGGTTTCATTCTTAGCTATTTACTCCTGATCAGCTGGGCTTTACTTTAAATTCAATCATTCTATGACGCTTCATACTTTATATTTTATTTTTGCTGGCATGTTGAAGTCTTTTGTCGCATCCAAGCAATACAGTATTTAAGAAAATTCAGATAAAAGCAGAGGAAAAACGGTTCTGCTTGTACCTAGTGGTTTAAATTGAGATTGCTATTAACTGAATTTTGAAGTTGATAATGTTGTAGAGTTAATGTTATATTTTATTACGGTCGGTTATTGACCTGTTACATAACGTTACATCTATTTACAAAAACAAAATGAAATTCTTTTTCAAAATTGAATTACCGACATAAGTTTTCTCTTATCTCTTATCTCTTGTCAAACACTGATTAATGAAAGTGTTCTCTCCTGTACGTAATTACTTAACAAGTTGCTTTTGATACGAGTCTTGTGTTTCTTAAACTGCTTGTAGACACAAAGAAACTATTTCCCACGTTTATTCATAGATTAGTAAAATGTAAATATGATCTTCTACATTGGTAATTAAGATAATACAAACTAAGACATACAAACTACAAAAAAAAAATGTAACGACAAAAACAGGATAGCAGTGATATGTTCTCCATACCTTATGACATAATAGAAATGTATAGATTTACCAACATGTAAGTCTTACCAATGTCAACTGTCTGATCTTTTACAGGGAATTATCGTGATGCAAGCTTTAGTGTTAAAAGATTAATTTAAATGTCAGGATGCATCTATCAAAAGTGAGTAAATTACTTTGATTCTTTTATTCGTCAATTCAAATTAGTTAATTGGAGTTGATCTCGGTTGACTCACTCACAAATGTATCTACATATTCAAGAGGGTGCATAACTACCTTGAATACACGTGGGTCTTGCATGGTCGGCTCTTGCTTACGCTTTTGGGGGGTGGGGATTTGAATTATTTAATTTTAACACGTGCTAATCAAACAAAATTAAGAGAAAAACAAACATAACATGAATTTTGTAAAATCCAGAAATAAAAATAATTTGAACAATAAGATGATAAAAATTGTATAGATAATTAATTTGATGATTGATAGATTAGATAAATATGAATCAAACTGAATAGATAAAAAAAAATGAAAGGTATATATTTTTATAGATGCAAATTATCATTGAATCAACTAATATGATAACGTTAAAAAACTATTTAAAAGACAACTCATTTATAGAAAAAATATATTTATAATGAAAATAAAATAATATTGACCCCTGGATTCCTTTAACAACTTAGGTCTACACCATACACAATATGTTGTATAAATTATTAATATGTACCATCTATTCATGCAGCATTTTTCTTGCAATCGTATACTACAACGTATCAAACTAGTATTTCAGATGCGCCTTATTTAAAGTCATATGAACCGAGTTTCTTTTAATTTTAATGCTGTCAAAATTATTGAACTAATACATTAAACTAAGTTTTTTATTAGTTACGAATCTATAAAGAATTATTGACAATCAAATGATATTTCTTTCGGTGAGCTCATTAATATCGAGTTTATTGACGAAGTAACATTGATAAACAGTTAATGAACACAGAGCATGTGATAGAAATGACCAATAAGTAAGATGAAAAGGAAAATTCACAAAAATATTGAACTCCCAGAAAAATTCAAAACGGAAAGTCCCTAATCAAATGGTAAAATGAATTAGTTTTTTATATTTTCTATGCCTTCCCATTTGTATATTTAAACTGATCTCTGGTATATTTTTTTTATAATAATCAGTTATTACTATTTTCATTCCAGAGCACGTTGGTTTACATTCTGTCATCGCAGTTTTCCCATTGCATTTGTTCTAACAAAAAGTCTAGTAATTAAGGTCAATGCATACAAAAAAATATCGGCGAATTAATGTATGGGAAGACAATAATAGCATTACATTTATTAAGATTTATTTTATAGCATTAGGATGGTCTCTTACAAGAAAGTTGGCGTATACTTGTTTTATAGTAAAATCTAGCTTTTCAAGTATATAAAACATATTTAACCTTGTTTTATAAATTTGAAGTTTTATACGAATTCAATACGTTGTATATCTATTGTCTACATATCATAGTATTCATGAAATATATAATTTTATTATAACTTACTAATATGATCAGGTGCAAATTCATCAATGTTTAGTTTTCAAATGAGACAGCAAGTACACACATGCATACTTCTTGATGATCAGATTGTTAATGAGACGGCTAGGCTAGTAAACCCATCAATACTTGTGTATAGTTGAACTTTTCGCCTTTGGAGGAATTCTTACTTGGGATGTCATAAAAATGGATGTATATAACATTCAAACGTGTTTGTTGATTTTGTGCTAACCAATGGAACAAGACTTAACATGCACACAATAGTGGAAATACATATTAGATATGCCTCGAAGTGGCAATTCCAATGAATCTATCTAATTTACGGCATGATATCATGATAAAAGCAAAGTGATGACCCTTTTTGATAAATATTTGTCTACAATTAACACATATGGTCCAAATACATATATAATCCAGTTTGTCATAGACCGTACGGGTAACTCATATGGTCTGACTGTACGCGTATGATCGGACCGTACTAGTATACGCATACGATTCAAGTACGCACCGGGTCTGAAACATATCAATACACTATCCAATTGAACTCGCAGAGTCATTGTCTGAGTGAAATAACATTATACACCTGACAACATATCCCATACTTTTTCACGTTCATCAATTAATAGTGTGTGCTTTTGGAAAGCATGCTCGATTTAATTTCTTTTTTACTGTATGTGATTTGACGTTAGGATTTACTTTTCTCTATTTGGTATTTATTTGTAGAATTCAGTTTAGTTAAACAAAACACACAAAATCCGAGAAACGCTGTTGCAGCATAGATTCCGGGGTTTTAAATAAAAATAGATCAAAAATGGTATATGATGGTAACAACAGTTGTAAAAACGGAGGTTTATTGAAATAATGCATTATGAATTAGGGACAAAGGCGTACCGCCAAATTCCAATTGTATGGTAAATGTAAAAAGCAAGCCTATAATAAACATTTGATTTAAAGGAAATGGCTCACTTCAAAGAAAATTTACAAATAGTAGATAAATAACAACAGCTGCAGGCACAGTTGATGCTATTAAACATTCAAATGGTATGCTTAAGCATAGCTTATTGTTTGTATTTGTGTTCAAAACATATAATGACGAGAAAACAATTGACACATAATTATATCTAGATGCAGTTGTTGTTTAATTCTGTCAAATAAACGAAACTTATAACTCAAAATAATGTCTGTTGAGTGGCCTTCGAAACATGTTTGAAATATCAAATATAATTTGCTTTGACATAGCTTTCCGTACATTCGAGTGCTTTGTGTTGATCAGATGAGTCAAGGCTAAATGTTCCTTGTCGTTGGTTACTGTTTTTAACAAACTTGTTTTCTATTTTTGTTGTTTTTCTGGCTTGAATAATTTTACATGTTTTCATATTGGGGCTTTTAAAGCTTTCCATACGGTTATATGACAAGTAGATACTTATATAGTTATCAAAGGTACCAGGATTATAATTTAATACCCAGACGCGCGTTTCGTCTACATAAGACTCATCAGTGACGCTCATATCAAAATATTTTTAAATCAAAACAAGTACAAAGTTGAAGAGCATTGAGGATCCAAAATTCCCAAAATTTGTGCCAAATACGGCTAAGGTAATCTATGCCTGGGATAAGAAAATCCTTATTATTTTCGAAAAATTCAAAGTTTTGTAAACAGGAAATTTATACAAATGACCACATTATTGATTTTCATGTCAACACCGAAGTGTTGACTACTTGGCTGGTGATACCCTCGGGGACGAAACATCCACCAGCAGTGGCATCGACCCAGTGGTGTAAATAGTTGTCAAAGGTACCAGGATTATAATTTAGTACGCCAGACGCGCGTTTCGTCTACATAAGACTCATCAATAACGCTCATATCAAAATATTTATAAAGCAAAACAAGTACAAAGTTGAAGAGTATGAGGATCCAAAATTCCAAAAATTTGTGCCAAACACGGCTAAGGTAATCTATGCCTGGGATAAGAACATCCTTATTATTTTCGAAAAATTCAAAGTTTTGTAAATAGGAAATTTATACAAATGACCACATTATTGATATTCATGTCAACATCGAAGTGTTACTTAGATATACGTCATTTTGTCAAATAGTGGATAGATATATAACTGGCAATCATACCCCATCTTCTTATTTTTATATTAATCTTAGCATTTGATGCTGTACCCAACTCCAGCTTACTTTGAAAATTCGAAATTAGAAGCAGATATCAAATGACATAGATTGAGGTGCACTGGACTTAAACAATGTGCAAACCCCGTACTGCATAGTCATGATTTTGGCTTTAATAGACCGGTTAATGGCAGAATACAATGTTATTCAGAAGAGAAAACTAAACATTCAAACTGAGTGTCATAACTCTAACACATGATGCATCATAGAACTACAGGTAATCAAATGTATATTAGGCTGTTTGTATAAGCTTAAAGATAAAATGTTAAAAATACTGACGTATATAAAGTTCAACTTTTTGGGTTTTGCGATTTGTTCTTCACCAACCGCTCCTGAAAAATTCAGGTAAATAAATGAAAAATAAATTTAACGAGAAATCCAACTACCTTAAATCATCTAATTGCATTAAACATAAACAATTATGACAGATGGCAACTACATGCATACCTACTCTTGGATTGACATAGTGAGTGTTATGATATTAAATAAGTTTGTCAGCTCTCAAACACCATCACCATAGAATGTGGTGTAACAGCACAACATTATTACAAACTATCAAATTCCAATGGACATGATTGACTCATTAGATTTCTATAATTTGTTCTTGTGTTTTCCTCTTACACCACTAGGGTTTACTCTCATAGCTGAAGTGTTTCCCTTGGATCTGGTTTGTAGCCCGGATTTGTTTTCTCTTAATCGATATATAACTTATAACAGTGGTATATAAAGACAACAGTAGTTTACCGGTGTTCGAAATTCAAAAATCCAGTGAGAAAAAAATCTGGGTTACAAACTAAAAGTGAGGGAAACACGTCAAATATAAGAGGAGATCTACCACACAACAGAAACACAACATTAAAATGTAACACACACAGAAACAAACTATTATAATATAACAATGGCCATTTTCCTGACTTGGCACAGGACATTTAAAGAAAATAATTGTGGGTGGAACCTGATTTTGCGGCTAGCAAAATCTCGCAATTTTATGGCAATGTTAAATACAACAGTAAAATGAAAATTACATGACAGGAATACAGTACAAATAAATACAAGAACATTCAGGACGACTTCTGTTGCCTTTATTGTACGCCTATAACTGCTTGCATCAACTTCATTTGTCCTTTGGTGAATAGTTGTTTCATTGCCAACCATACCAAATCTGCTTATTTTCATAAGAAAATGAAAAAGCTCATACAGTACCTACTCAAGAGTACTCGATGTTACTGAAATATATCTCAAAGCACAAGTTCAATTAATAAATTAAAAACCAATTGTTCAGAGAACCATTGATGGTCTTTCCACCAGTTAGGATCTTTTTTATATGAAAATATTAAAATTTGGTTTTAAATGTCAATTATAGCGTCAAATGACAGCTTATTGAACGCTGATTCGAAAAAAATGTATGGTTTCTATACAAAAAGATACAAATAAGGGAGATAATTTTATACTTCCGGTTTAAAAGATGTTACTTCCAGTATTATTTGATAGTTTACTTGACACTGATTCTAGAAATATATGGTTCTATATACTTTTACATAAATTTAGTACAAAACATAGCTACTCCCGTTTTACAAAAGGTCACTTCCGGTTGGCTTTTTCTAGATCACATTGCTTGCAACCTAATGCAAAAAGCCCCATGGCTTTATCATCTATACATATGAGGTAAAAGCAAATGTCAAAATCTAGAACGGTAAATTTACCTATGACCTTGAGCTCAATTTCAAGGTCATCAACCAAGGACCTCTAATCAAAAGACTCTAGGCCTCTAATTTACATTGTTAATGAGTTATATTACCATACAACTAATATTAGATATAAAAGGGGTAAAACTTGCATAAAATGTTTACGTACCCTTTCAATTTGAATTTATATGTTACAACATGTCGCAACTAACAATTTTGTGAAAATATTTTGTCGATATCTTATATGATTTCTGAAAATAAGAGATAACAAGCCAAAATCAAAATTTTGAACATGACCTTGACCTTTGACCTTCACCTCATTTTAATTTTTTTGGACCAAGGACCTCAAGCCAAAAGACCCTAGGCCTCTATTACTTATGGTTTTCTAGTTAAAAATACATTTCACTTATATCAAATACAAAAGTGGAAATAACTCTCATATGGAATCTCTATAAGGTTTTGGTAAAAATAAAACAGAACATCCTGAGGATATATCGAGCAATTTGGAAAAATAAATTTGTCGTTTTTTTATATGGTTACGAAGCCTTAGAGATAACAAGAAAATCAGTGTTGGGGAAGATAACTCTTATATGGGCAAGTATTCGATTAAGCAGAGTTGGTTTCAAAAGCGTTTAAACTGTTTGATATCATATTCCAAATATCTAAGCGACATCTTGCCAAACAAAAAAACAGCGAAGGAAAAAAATTTAGGCGGAAGAAAAAAAATAAAAATTAAAAACCAATTGTTCAGAGAACAGTTGAAGGTCTTTCCAACAAAAACAATGTATATTAGAATGGAAGTTGTTAAATTAAGTTAAAAATGTCATTTCAATCGTCAAATGATAGCTTATTGTACGCTGATTCCAAAAATATATGGTTTCTATACAATATTTTTTTAAATAAGGGAGATAACTCGTTACTTCCGGTTTGAAAAATGTTACTTCCGATAATATTTGAATATTTACTTGACACTGATTCCAAAAATATCTGGTTCTATATACTTTTATATTAAAAAAGTACAAAAATGAGCTACTTCCGGTTTACACAAGGTAACTTCCGGTTGTTGTTTTCAAGGTTAAATGGTTTGATACCTATTGCCAAAAGTCTCATGGCTTTATCATGTATACATATGAGGTCAAATTAAGGTATGACCTTGAGATCAATGTCAAGGTCATAAACCAAGCACCTCAAATCGAAAGACCATAGGTCTTAATTATATTTGGTTAATGAGTTATATCACTATACGCGTATTTTTTAATACAAGGAGGAGAAAACTCCCTTTGACGTTCAACGTACACTTGCAATCAAAATTTACGTGTTACAACATGTCGCAACTAACAATTTAGTAAAAATAATTTGTCAATATCTTATACGGTTTTTGGAAAGATGTGAAAATAAGCCAAATTCAAAAATTAGAATATGACCTTGACCTTTGACCTTGACCTATTTTTCATTTTTTTTTGGGGACCAAGGACCTCAAATCAAAAGATCCTAGATCTCTATCACTTATGGTTTACAAGATAGAAATGCATATCACTTATATCAAATACAGAAGGGGAAATAACTCTCATGTGGAATCTGTATACGGCTTCGGTCAAAATTAAACAGAACATCCTGAGGATATAACGAGCAATTTGGATAAATAAATTTGTTGGTTTCACAAGATCACAAGAAAAACAGTGTTCGGGAGATGACTCTTATATGGGAAAGTATTCAGTTAAGCAGGGTCAGTTTCAAAAGCGTATAAACTGTTCCATATCATATTTTAAATATCTAAGCGACATCTTGCAAAAAAAAAAAAAAAAACTGAAGGAAAAAAATTTGGTGGAAGAAAAAAAAATAATCAGAAGAAAACCAATAGGTCTTTCCACGGAAAAGTAGAAAGACCTAATAATAATCAGAAGAATAGCAACAAGCCATATTTTTTTCACATTAAAAACCATATATGCATATGGGGATGGCTTGAAAACAAGGTGTTTAAAATGTAACCCATACCAATTTATTTTTAAAACCATGATCAGTTGTCTGATCGGTTTTTAGTTACGAAATAATTGTTGGTTTTTTTTATATTGAATTTGATTCATTGAAACAAATTGGCTGGCACAACATCTATGACGAAGGTTTTACTGAATTACATATTCAAAAGTAAATCATAACACAATAAAAAATAAGAATGTATTATTGTATAACCGACGAAGTATCAAATAATAATGAGAATCTTTCTGTCTTTCTTGGATATAGATGGTGTTAAGATCAAATTTTATTATGAAAAGAGAAAAAAATTTAAAAAAAAACCAATTTATTCTTTAGTTTATATTGGGCTTCAGTATTTGTTATAGTTATTTTTTAGAAACTTTTAATGTTTCAGATATTATGCTTTCCTTTAAATGTTTTTAAACATTAAAATTTGGCAATACATCTTGTTATCTTGTTTGGTTGATATAATAATTTGTAAACTAATATTATTATTTTTTTTAAATTTACGAGGAAAACAAATGAAATAATTCAAAATATTAATATTCAAAAACAATTTAACACTTGTCATTTCAAATTACTCAGTCGCGTTATTTTTATGTCCAAATAAAATAGCTATAACTTTTAAATAAAAAAACCAATGTTTGTTTTCCTTTTTTTTTGGTTGCAACATCTTTGGGTTTTTTTTATTCAAAATAATGGGTAAATTTTTGGACTATGATAGATATGTATTTAAACTTCCCTCTAGTAGGTAACATTCATGTATGTTGACTAGTATGGTTACTGTACGTAACTAATGTAAAGGAAGGCCAGCTTTAGATAACGTTGTCAGGAAATGAAGGAATGTGGTGTATTGATTTAAAACAAAATGTGCTCACTCAATCTAAAGCAAAGGCAAACTAGTCATGTTATTGTTCTTCATTTCAAAATAACAGTGGAATCAAACTAAGACACAGATCAAAATCTCACATTTATTTATGCACACCTTGCTGGAAGTTCCTAACGGTTAGATCATTCATTAGCTTGGTTTCAATAATGCGTCGTCTACGAATTTAAGAACATGTTGGGTACTTTATATTTAAAGTATTTTGCGGATAAATACGTCATAAGAAACCAAAACAAGCATTTTAACAACCAGTGGAAATTTGATACAGAGGTTGGATATATTGTTTAGGCTGAATAGATTTTGATAATCATCCACAACGTCTCTCTTACTTTTGGTATCGATTAGGCAATGTCTAGGTTATCTATTATGTGCATGTTGTGTGGTAAATTTGTTGTTGTTGTTTATATAAGAAACACTTAGTAATATTGTTTTAGCTAGTTCGGTCAAAATGGTGTCTGAATTTTGAAACAATATAGTTTTTTTGGGTCACCTAATATAGAAGGTGGGCCAAACTTGAATGCTAAAGTTTGCAAACGATTCATAGATTTTGTGAAATGGAAACAACTAATAATTAAGTGAGAAATAACAATTATTTGTTTATATCGGCACTATAGTAGAAATCTATGACGAGAGTTTGTCCTGCAATACACTATTGACCTTTCCTTGCACACATTTCGCTAAGTTATTATCTATTTTTAATGGAGGTAAAGAGCTTTCCTATCCCATTAATGGCACGTAATCTTATTGGATCAACAGCTTGGATAATGTTACTTTTATAGTCCTAATACCTCTTCTTATTGCTTGTGCAAAACAAGGCTATCCACTTTTTGAATTCTATGGAGAAGTTTCACTAAGGCTGTAATAAGTATTGAAAAACAATAAAAGTCAAGGCATATTCGTGCTGTGGAACATTATTTATTACACAGATGAGTATAACGCTGGTAGTTAAAATGAAAAGTTATTATCGCACTGAAATAAGAAGCTTCTAACGCAATAGCGGCTCAGAAAAGATTTCATAATCATCTAGAGGAGGAAAAATTGACATTATTCTTCACCAAATGCTCAGTGAAACTGACAGTTTCCGACAAGTTTTAACAACTGAAAATATTAACTTAATGTTAGAGATTGTGTTAAGTGGTTTCTATTCTGCACAAGGTAAGAACATTAATTGGACAAAGTTAAATGTTATAGAACTATTTTACAATACTGATATGTTGTTATGTGATCAGAGTGACCAATAATGTTTGAAATTTATTCACTTCGTAGGTCTATGTTTAGTTATACAGGAATATATTTCAGCTGCTAAAGAATCAGATTAGGTAATGGGTGTACTTGAATGGTATATCATCGTCAATTAGATTCAACCAAATCAAAAAGTCAAATGCAGTCCTGCAACAGCAGTTATCAGTTTAATGTTTTCATACCGCTGATTGACAGAGTCGGGGGTATATAGGAATGATTATGTCCGTCCGTCAGTATGTCCCACTTTATTTAGATAATAAGACATTATAACTAGAAACAAATAATGTTTTCGACAACCAAACACAGGTTAACTTCAGACTCTTATTTTTTCAGAGTTATGTTATTTATGTTAAAAAATATTGGTAGTTTCTGGCTGATTAATTCGATTTTTGTCGTTTTCCGGACCAATAATAACAGATTAAGTTTGATTTTCGTTTTTCTCTTTTTTATCGTTCCCGAGTAATTATTGAAGCAATGGTATTTGTTTGTTTAAAATTGGAAATGCTGTAGTTTAAATAAATGGAGAACCCATTTTTGTTATTGATTAAAATTTGTATGACATGTTTCTGACATCAAACAAAATCATAATCTCTTGCTCTCTGTGAGCGGGGTAGTTGTAATCACTATATCAATTTAAAGGCTGTCTACTTATTCTATTATCATGATTAATGATCTTTTTCTTATGTTGTACATTTTTTATCCTGCCCCTTTCTGTGGTTTTACTAAGAGTTCTGATATTTTCTTGTATTAGCCTTTTAATAGGTCCGGGACACAGTTATCGTCCTTTTGTTGTCGAATATAGTCCCTGATGCGGACAGTGTTTTATATTTGGTTCATACACCTTTCAATTTTATTTAATGCATAATATAGTAATATTGAGTGGAAATTACATGTCAATACAGTTTATAGTAATTTTACGTTAAAGTCATAAGAAACCTCAAATGAAAAAAAAATAATGCATATGTTTTTTTATAACTCAATGGATAGTTTTCATTATAAAACTTATGTACATAAACTTTTTTCTGAAGAAAATTCTTTAATTTATTCATATTTAGAAGAAGTTTACTTTATTTTAATTGCTTCCCCCCGACATATTTTCCGTATGCAAAGTGACCTCAATGTGACCCATCTCGTAAAAATCCGGTGATCGCAATACGCATGGATGTCCTTAAAATAAACTATTGTCTGAATTTACAAGTTAAACACGTGCTCAATTTCCATGCTTTTTTGTTGATTTTTTGTTGATTGTTGACAAACAGGTGACAATCGTTAAAATTCGGCTTCAAAACACGAACTTTGATTACCTGTCATATTTTCACAACCACATTGACCGATTAAAAAAAGAAATGACGATTATATGAAATTTATGCGAAAAAGATGAAAATTCTTGAACAGAAGACTAAGTTTATGATGTTTGTATGCATTGGTTCAAGAATTGGAAGAACATTATTTTTCACCGGTCACTCGTTTCTTATGACTTTAAGATAAATAAGTGATCTGGTCCAGTTTGAAAAGGTCCTAAATTATGTCCGAAAATTGATATACTACACTGTAAAAATATTTTTTGAATCGAACAGGTTCTAATTTTTTTGTTACAAGATTTTTGTTGTTTTCTGTTATAGATAAATTCACTACGTCATAACTGTTTTCTCGGACCTATATTTGTTTCATGTCTGTCTTTATACTACGTCATTTTTTTGTCGGGCTGTTCAATATATTTTTTCTAAGAATTCTTCGACTTTTTTATTAATTAAGTCTTTCCACTTTTCTGTGGAAAGACTTATTGTTTTTGTTCTGATTATTATTATTATTATTATTATTTTTTTTTTTTTTTTCTTCCGCCAAATTTTGTTCTTGCGCAAAATGTTTGTTTCGCAATATGTCGCTTAGATATTTCTCATATGGTATCGTATAGTTTATGCGCTTTTAAATTTCACCCTGCTAAGGCGAACCATTTTCTATGTAAGAGTTATCTCCCTTTTCACTGTTTATCCTCTGTGTGCATCTCCTTCGTAACACAATAAGAAAGCGACAAAATTCTTTTTACAAACTGTTCGTTACATCTTCAGTAATTTTTGGCGTATTTGGATCGAAGCGATTTGATGAAATTTTATAGGAGTTATCTACCTTTACGGAATAAATTTGTCGGTATGTTTTCTAAACTCCTAAACCGTTAACCGTATAACCCTGGAATGTTTTTATTTGAGTCCCCTGGGTCCTAACTTAGAAAATTAGGTCAAGGTCAAAGGTCAAGGTCATATTTTAGATTTTTATAAGTTTTCCATTTCCCTATAATTCTTGAACGGTTATAGATACAAAAAAATTAAGCAGTGAAAAATGCTTGGTACTTTAAGGGGCAACTTTTTTACATTATGACTATATTGATTTTACCATCATATAAGGGACATAACTCCCATCGATGGTTTTTAAAAAGCCATTTTTAGGCAAAACTCTTAAACAAAAGGTCCTTGACCCATAAGGTTTTTTGCAATGACCTTGTGGAGCAATGACCTTGACGAAGGTCACAAGGTCAAAGGTCAAGGTCATCAAATTATGTGGTTTTGGCACTATTTAAACAGTTTTATGAGTGTTTGAATTTCAACCAACCAGCCAACCAACCAACCAACCAACCAACCAACCAACCAACCAACCAACCAACCAACCAATCAATCAATCAATCAATCAATCAATCAATCAATCAATCAATGTTTCCGTTTCATGTGTTTAATACGGGATTCAAGGTTTCTTTTTTTCCGCTTGTTTTAATTGAGCCTATCAAACGTGTTTAACCAACATGTTTAACCAACGTGTTTAACCAACGTGTTTAACCAACCAACCAACCAACCAACCAACCAACCAACCAACCAACCAATCAATCAATCAATCAATACATGTTTCCGTTTCATGTGTTAAATACGGGATCCAAGATTTTTTTTTCGCTTGTTTAAATTGAGCCTATCTAACGTGTTTAACCAGCCAACGTGTTTAACCAACATGTTTAACCAACCAACCAACCAACCAACCAACCAACCAACCAACCAACCAATCAACCAATCAATGCATGTTTCCGTTTCATTTGTTAAATACGAAGATGTTTTTTTTTTCGCTTGTTTAAATTGAGCCTATCTAACGTGTTTAACCAGCCAACGTGTTTAACCAACGTGTTTAACCAACGTGTTTAACCAACATGTTTAACCAACCAACCAACCAACCAATCAACCAATCAATGCATGTTTCCGTTTCATGTGTTAAATACGGGATCCAAGATGGTTTTTTCCGCTTGTTAAAATTGAGCCTATCAAACGTGTTGAAAGTACGTGTTTAAACTACGTGTTTAACCAGCATGTTTAACCAACGTGTTTAATCAATCAACCAACCAACCAACCAACCAACCAACCAACCAACCAACCAACCAACCAACCAATAAATCAATGCATGTTTCCGTTTCATGTGTTAAATACGGGATCCAAGATGTTTTTTTTTCGCTTGTTTAAATTGAGCCTATCAAACGTGTTTAACCAGCCAACGTGTTTAACCAACGTGTTTAACCAACATGTTTAACCAACGTGTTTAACCAACCAACCAACCAACCAACCAATCAACCAATCAATGCATGTTTCCGTTTCATTTGTTAAATACGGGATCCAAGATGTTTTTTTTCGCTTGTTTAAATTGAGCCTTTCCAACGTGTTTAACCAGTCAACGTGTTTAACCAACGTGTTCAACCAACATCTTTAACTAACGTGTTTAACCAACCAACCAATCAATCACTTAATGTATGTTTCCGTGTCATGCGTTTAATACGGGATGCAAGGTCTCTTGAGTTTTTTTTTCCCTTGTTCTAAGTGACCCTATCAAACGTGTTTAATCAACCAACCAACAAACCAACCAACCAACCAATCAATCAACCAACTAATCAATCAATCAATATGTATGACTGTTTATTTATGACAGTATATTGAAGGAACAAACTCTCAATTATTCAAGAAAATTTTTATTTTATTATTGTTCTTACGTCTCTTCTGAAAAAAAATCCACATATTCTCTGAAACTACAAGTCCAATCGACCTGAAAATTTGCAGTCAGCAGGGCATACATGTATTGAAGGTTCATAAAAAAACTGTTTGCAGATATCTCTCAAGACTTTTCCTAGAAAAAAGAAATGGCAATGCCATAAAAATCGCTTGCTAGGTCCGTAAATCTCAGTAAAAACCTACAATAAAATGTCCGCTCCGAGATTGAAATACTAATCTGTGTTACAAACAGGTGCTGAAAAATGGACATTATCAAAAAATAATCATTAAATGTGTTTTAAAGTTACACCGGATCGATTAAATCCAAAACATGCACTGCTGGAGAACTGTGATCAAAATGTCAATTTCCTACAATGACAAAAGAAATTACATTGTGTACATTCCATCTCTAGACATGTTGTCTGTTCAAGGTCCCGACCTAAAAAGAAATTAAAAGACTAAGTTTTTCTTAATATAAACCCGCGTCACGTGATGTCTCCTCAATATTGCGCGCGCGCTGTATCTAAAATAAAAGAAAAACTTTCCAAACTAAACATGAAACTTCTCCGGTAACATAATAATATAGACCCTTTACAAAAACAAACAAACAAACAAATACCCCCCCCCCCTTTTTTTCCAAATCAATCAATAAAAAAAACCAATTATCCATTCATCAGAGGGGAAAGACTGCCTAACAATTGTTTTCAAAACAATTGCTTTATATTTGTTTATATATTCCGTTATTGTAACTCTAAATTCAATGTTATAACTTTCGGCTTCATTTTAGCTTCTCATAACCCTTTAAATAATCATGATTTTACGAAATGGAAAGAAAACACTAAACACCAATCCTTCAAGGATATTCACGTGCTCTAAAAACATTATTCCAAATATTAATTTAACCGCCGTCAATTGAAACTCCCCATCTAAATTTAGCAGTTTTTTATAATTGTGTTAAAGGTGGCAATGCTACTGCAGCCAGATTATTCAATAAAAATGCACGTGGATATCCACAAATATTTCCGTGAAATACCAGAAAATGATAAATCTATTCTAGATTATCTTCTGATAATACTATAAGGTCAACAGTGAACGAGAGAGCTTTTTCACTTTCCTTTTCCTTTGGCATAACATGAAAAACTCAAAGCCTCATTTATCTGGTTACATTAACAAAGCAACAGTGTGGTATACAATATCTAGGACAAACAGGACGGGAGTTTTTTTTAAACGAACACAGGAACATCTATACCGCTTCCGAAAACCTAAGAAATTCAAAAATATAGTTTATCAACATTTAGGTTAACACAACCACAATATTAAATTTACTTGATTTCAACCGCTCGAAACTATCCAGAAACAACAAGGGCAGTCGCATAAACAATTTGAAGATTCCTGTAAAATTATCGAACTGTCCTGAGTTAAACGACTTCAAACAGCTTATCCCCTGGGTCTAAATGACAATATACTTGGACAAGGGAATATATCTTCTACTTCTTCTATTGATATTATGAATATTATTGATAAAAAACAACGAAATAATAGGTCTCATGGGAAACGTATCAATCGAAGTCAACGACTTAAACATCGTATAGATTATACACTTGGTAATCTCCTATCTATATTTAAAAACAATGGTAGGCATCAATTATCATGTAAACTGGGTCAAATACCCATTAGTAAATTACACGATATTTTCAAAGAGTTTTACACCATCTCTTTCTTCAGCCCACTGTATGAGTATTCTCGTATAATTACAGCTTTTTGCCACCATAGACTGTTCCCGCGTATCGACAAACCTGAAGATTGTAAACGTCATTTTCTGAATATTTAATATATTAGCAAAGGTATTGGTTTTATCAACTTATCTAGTATATTTAATGACTCTACCGTTCAAAACTTTATACCTCCCTATTTTGATAACATAATATAATTTCATACACATACAAAAAAACCAACAGAAGTTTAATTTTTAATTATACGTCGGTTACATCAGACGTGCATATAGATAAGAATACTTTCTTAACTTGAAATGATGAATCGTCGAAGTTTAGATATGCTCCCTATGGTTATGACAGGGGACCTCAATATCGTCCAGAACAGAGAGGTTAAACACTTTTTGAAAAAAGGACCAAAATATCGTCCTCCATCTAAAATAGATTGGGAAGAGTGTCGTCAAGTCACCAAAGATACTTTTTCCTCGTTTTGTAAAAAGTGGTGAAAACGGGAAAAATCTGATAAAAAATCTCTTTATTCTTATTTAGGTAAATGTATGAATGTGTTAGATAAGAGAATATCACATTTTGAAAATAATTTAGAAGTAAATAATAGAGTACATAATACACCGATTTCCAGAATAAGAAATAAACTTCAAGAACTTTCAAAGCGGTTTGTGTTTGTACATGGACGTTCTCAAGAATTTTAAATTCAACTACATTCAAGTCCATCCGCTCCACAAAGAGTCATATAGTAAACAAACATATCACAACCACATCAAAGCTGAAGGCTTCTTCTGAACATTTGAAGGTTCCTACTATGTATTAGCTACCTAAACTACACAAAAAAAACATTTAAATATCGTTTCATCTCGGCCTTTAGTACGTGTTCTACAACTAATATTTCAGTGCTCTTAACAAGTTCATTAACAACTATTTAAGAGCTTATCATAAACTATTGTAATAAAATATATATGAACATAGTGGTATAAACCATTTTTGGAGTGTAAAAAATTCTTTGGATGTTTTAGATAAATTACGTGCTTTTGATGGTCCTTTTGATTCTGTTGACAGTTTTGATTTTTCTACTCTCTACACTACACTTCAACACTATCTTATTAAACAAAAGTTTTCCTATTTAATTAAATGGTCGTTTGGTAAAGCTGAATGCGAATATTTGCTGCAACTCATTTAAAGCCTTCTTCTCTAATGAGAATAAATATGCTAGATATACTTACTTGAGGTGTGATGAGATGATTGAGCTGTTAATTTTCTCCTTGATAATATTTATGTACGTTTCGGCAATATAGTTTATCGACAGGTTGTAGGTATCCCCATGGGCACTTATTGTACCCCTTTAAAAGCACACTTGTTTTTGTACCGTTACGAATCACAGTTTATGACTAAACCCAGTAAAAATCCGTCGAAATTGCATTTAATTGATAAATTCAACAACACTAACCGTTATCTTGATATTTTTTCGTTAAAAAACATCGTCCATCTGATGAGTTAAGCCTTTTTCAATTGATTTTTATAGTTCGTTCTTATGTTGTACTGGGGCAGGTTGGGATCCCAATAACATGTTTAGCCCCGCCACATTATTTAAGTATGTGCCTGTCCCAAGTTAGGAGCCTGTAAGTCAGTGGTTGTCGTTTGTTTTATGTGTTACATATTTGTTTTTGTTCATTTTGTTATATAAATAAGGCCGTTAGTTTTCTCGTTTGAATTGTTTTACATTGTCTTATCGGAGTCTTTTATAGCTGGCTATGCGGTATGGGCTTTGTTCATTGTTGAAGGCCGTATCGTGACCTATAGTTGTTAATGTCTGCGTCAAGTTGTCTCTTGTGGACAGTTGTCTCATTGGCAATCATACCACATCTTCTTTTTTTATAATTAGCTCTCTCGTTTTGTATGTATACCTAGAAACATGCATTTTCAAGATGCAACCGAACGGTCTTCAAACCCAAACAACAATATGGTGCTCTAGAAATTAAAAATTCAGCTCGTTCATTTTAACTTTTGTTCTTGTTTTAATGGTTGATAACAACAACATGATAAAAAGTAAAAATGGTCGCTAATGGATTTATCAGAATCACTGAAATAAAAAAATCGTGTTTTAACAACATGGATTATAGAACTTGATTACAGTCTGTGTGAATTATGAATTGCCTACTTGTACTTAATTACACACTTTTGGAGTATTATTTTATGTCAAACATCGTTGACATATTGATTTATATAAATATATTCATTAAATACTACTGCATGTTAGAATTTGGTCTCAGTAGCAATATTTAATATTCACTTCAGAATTTCAAAAGTCTGTATAATTCGTTTCATTTTTGCGTTATTCGTTGCAAGCAGTTGTTGTCTTCTGATTATATGTAAATTTCATTCATTACAAACATCAGAGTTTTGTTGTTTTCATTCAGTGGTATTAAAAATGTTTTATTCATTTCAAACTGTCTCTTTATAAACCAATTTCAATTGTTTTATTCTTGATTTATTCATCTATGATCTAGGATATTCAAGGTTCAAAATCAGGAATTGCTATCAATGGGTTTCGATTGATTTTATACTTAACTTGTTATGCATATAGATATGTTATGTAAATACTTCTTGTTTTATACAGTGTGTATCATGCTAGAGACTGTTTGGGGTGATTTAACATTTGTTGTGGAAACGCTTTTTTGTTTTATATAGTGTGTATCATACTAGAGGCTGTTTGTGGTGATTTAAAATTTGTAAGCATACAATAGGAAAGTTATATTAAATCACCTAGACAGAAGCTAGATCATATATTTCCATCTCATCTAACGTATGTTCGATGTCGCCAGATTGCATATGAGTACTTGTGCCGGTTTTAACTTTCAAGTTATTAGGTTTGAACATTCCTGATGGAGGTAAATGAGGAAACGCACTATACGGACGCACCAAGTTTAAAAACTGTTATTTGCTCACTCGGTTGTTCAGCTGTGTTGCACCACCACTCAATCAATCATGTGTCAAGTTGCATATGTCTTTTAAAGATATGTCCTAGATGTACTTTTGTGTTGTAAATTTCTACTAAAAATCAATTATTTATTAAGTTTCTTTATTGCACCAATCTTTTTTACAAAATTGTGAATTTCATACAGGAAACATTTCATTCGAGCACATTGTACTGCAATCCTGATTTTCACATTGACAGATTCTCCTCCTCTCTTCTTGGCATTTAGCTGTATTGGTATTGTTATAATCTTCTCTAACTTCCACGGTTTTAAGCTGTGTTTGTGTAGTTAACATTTACTCCACCTCTCCCGGGCAACTGGTTTTATTTCCGTTGATATCAACTACTATATCTGGCTTTGGTGTTGAGCTACATATTCACTCCATTTTTCTTCAATGTTGATATCAATCGTCTTGTAATCATCTGATGAAAGCCATTTGAATTTCATGTGCGCTGGAAACATCTAATCTGAGATCTGTTCATTTTATGTTGCAATTTCATAGATTAATTGTTACGTACAGTTTCAATCAATTAACGAAGAAGTCATCTTAAATATACTAGTATACAGTTTCCATCACATAACGTACAGGTCATCTTGAATATATACAGTTTCAATCAAATATAGTAGATGTCATCTCGAATGGATACAGTTTCAATCAAGTAATGTAGAGGTCAACTTTAACATGTTCAATTTCAATTAAATATTGTAGAGATCATCATAAAATTAAAATCATATATTGCGTGATTCATTACATTGCGTAATTGACTTTCTGTTAAGATTTAGGCGACAATGCGAACTATTATATAGAGGTTTGGTGTTGATCTGAATTTGTGTAGTAAACATTCACGCCATCTCTCTTTGATGTTGATATTAGGTTGTCTTGTAATCGTCTGCTGAATTTCCATTTAAAATTCGTGTGCACTGGAAATATCTACCCTAAATTCTGCTTTTATATACGACAATTGTTGTTGCAATTTCATAGATTACTCGTTACGTGCAATATCAATCAAATAATGTAGAGGTTATGTAGAGGTCAGCTTACATATATACAGTTTCAAGAAAATATTGTAGAGGTCATCTTAAATATATAGTTTCAATCAAGTAATGTACATCATCTTGAATATACGAAGTATAGAGTTTCAATCAAATAATTCAGAGGTCATCTTGAGTATATACAGTTTCATTCAAATAATATAGAGGTCACCTTGAATATATACAGTTTCAATCAAGTTATGAAGAGGTCATCTTAAATTAATATCATATGATGCGTGTTTCATAAAATCTCATGATTGACTTTCTGTTATGATTAAAGCGATAATTCTTTTAATACACTTGAAGTAAATAAATCTCATCTTTCTACAAGAGCATTTATAGTATTGAGATGGATTTAATGTTAGAAGTTAATCAATGCTAATCCCGTGCTTCGCGTGAGCGCATCAAAACATAATATACTTTTGATCGAAGCACAAAGACTGTCGCTAAAGTTATTATCTCAGAAAGAAGTTGTAATTCACAAATAAAATGATTGCGTTTTTTTAAACATGTGATTCTGATAATCACCATCTTTTTCGGGTGATGAGTCGTGTTTGTGAAACTAAAATCTGTCATCTCATAAGGGTATAAACAAACGTTTATGGTGTAAACACATACACTATTTCTGTCTGGTGTTCACCTTGGTTATGTTAATAACATACATCTATCTTTTCTTTCCTCAATGATACGCTGTGCTGATCAAGTATTTGTTATCAATTGAGACAAATCCGGAAAAGTGCCTTCGACTCATTAAATTTATAAAGCATTATTGTCATTGCTGGTGCACTGTTAGCAATCTTGTGTATCATTACCTATAAAATAGGGACGAAAGATACCAAAGGGACAGTCAAACACATAAGTCTCAAATGAACTGACAACGCCATGGCTAAAAATGAAAAAGACAAACAGACAAACAATAGTACATAGACACAACATAGAAAACTAAAGAATTAACAACACGAACCCCACAAAAAACTAGGGATACTATAAAGTCTATACCGGGCTGGTGATAAACTCTGGGACTTACATATGTCAATGGTTCTGTTATTTTCCAATGTTTCCAAGTGATGAACTACGTACATTACATAGAAACTAAAGATTATACCTCCAGGCAAAATTACTTTTGGTCTCTTTTGAAATCACATAAGTTCTAGCATTTCTACTTTCTTATACATCTGTTGCTTGAAAACCAAATTATAATTCAGCTTCCATTATGAAATTGAATGCAGACAGGGTTTCAGATGTACGAGGTGTATGAAGTATTACTATCATTTTATTTTTTTAGCGTCTTATCTCTATCAGCAAACACCTTTGTAATAACATCTACATCTTTGCAGTGTTTAAACAAATCCCAAAAATACAGAACTCCGAGAATAATTTAAAAACGAAAAGTATCTTATCAATTGGCAAAATCAAAAACTGAAACATATAAAACCAATGGATACCAACTGTCATATTCCTGACATGGGACAGGCATTTGTCCATGTATAAAATGGTGTATTTAACCTGGTTTAATAGCTAGCTAAACTTCTCACTTGTATGATATTCCATTATATTGGCAACGATTTGAGAACAAAGTTTGTTAAATCTTGAATGTTGATCTGTGTTTGTGTTATTAGCATAAGGATCTTCTCCATATCCTTGGCAGTTAATCTGCGATGTGTAGTTAACATTTCTCTTTATCTCCTGGGAGGTACTGTTCGTTAGTATTGTAAAGAACTTATTGGAATCCCTTCTTTATATACAAAGATTATTCTTTACGCTTTTCGTTCATTATTAAACACGTTATCTGTGCGTACAGCATCCGTCCAATAATACATGTTGAGGCTATCTAAATTAATATCGTATAACGTTTTTTCATTAAATCGCATGATTGGCCGTCTGTTACATTAAGATTTAGGCGATAATGCTAATAATGATACATGTTTATAGTACTTCTCTCTACACAACCTCAAATGAGAAAAGGCTTTGATATGACTGTTTTGTCAGGGTAAGACATGGAAAGCTCTTCGATCGGTAAAAACAGAATATTTGATTGTCATATACTTACATGAGAGAAATTGTTCGTCTAGAAGTAAATGATTCTAGTGACTGACAGGATTTACTACACATTCTGAGTAATTATCTGTTTCTACGCTATTAACTTTAAACACAATATAATCCTTCATCTTCTTCATATAAAATTAGCGTTAGCATATTAAACTGTTCTCTACTTTCGTTTGATTGATTTTATTACTTCCGGCATTTTAAAGTTTTAGTTGACTTTCCATATATTAACCTCTGGTGCTCTCTGTGAATGTTTAACCATAAAAGCACTCTAACACAAACTTCAAAAGTTTGTCGAATTCCAACTGAAACAGAATATAAACTGTGTACTAAATTATATGTTTAAAAGCACTATAAATACAATAGCAGTAGGAGTAGGGTGAAATGGTTAAGCAGATAAGTATATATGTTTCCACATTGCTGTTTGGACTTTACATAGCAGATTTCAACCTAAAGATTGTAAACAACTATGTTTTATCACAATGTTTCCAGTTCTGATAGTCATGTTACAAAATATAATTCACTACTGAGCTTCAATAATGCATTTGATTGATTTTAACAGAGACAATAAACTCGTGTTGCGTTGATGGAAGAGACAGTTTTATGAAACAGAAAGATAATTGAAAAATAATCCAAATTAATTGATAGCTTGTCCCAGCTCTCCAAGATAGGCCATACACAATTGTGTAAATCAAATCTTTTAGGATCTGGTACTTGTATAGAGTAGAGTTACTCTTCAGATAAACCATGATTATCATATTATGTTATCTTTTGCAGGAAACAGAATTTGCATTGTGATGCATTCATATTCAGTGCTTGCTAATTTAAAATTGTTTCATTTCTATCGTTGTCAAATAATTCAAGTCAGGTTTCAGTAAATTTGTAGTTGTATCCTTATTTGACGTTTTATCCTGTCGACGTATGTTTCCATGGTTTTGTTGCTGACAGCAATTTTTGTTTTTAGATAAATCATCTTAATCATAGACAAATAATTTGAATAACGATTTCAGAAACTTAACGAGTTATAATGTCCACACACCCGGTTACTCTTCTATTTGAGTGTATGCTATTCCCACAGTTTGTGTGTGCTAACTTGATTTCTCTTTTTAATCGATCTGAACATCGTTTATATGATGTCGTCTATATTGACCTTTATTGTAGAATGCAATTCGAAGGCAATGATTATTCCGATTAAGTTCTCTATTTGTTCATGTCGCATATTCTCAAAGTTTACTCGATGAGTGGAAATCTTCACGGTAAATCATTCTAATTATATATTAAATTCCAGAAAAAAGCATGTTCATGCTCTGGAGATCTTCTATGTGGTTGATTATTAACTGATGATGTATTCCTTTCTTCATTTATTTTTACGTTTTATTTTCGAGATTTCAACAGTCAGGTTCCTATGTAAACCGACAGTGATTCTATTTTTTTTTCGACCAATCTGTTATCCGTTGACAAAAGACTTAATACAGGGGTTCTGTACAAACAGCATCAATCCACTAAAATAAGTTGAGGTTATCTAAACTAATATTGAACGAAAATAAACTTTACATTTAAATATATTATTACAATTATCTTATTGCGAACTTTCCATTTCTATGTAGCAACATTCCGTCGGTTTTTGAATATAGAATATGTATCTGCCGGATGGTTCAATATGCAAAAGTTTGCTTTCCTATAATGGATGATTTTTGTTTGCAATAAGAAAGAATGTTTACCGTTTTAAGCGTATTGAAGTTTAAAGGTATTCAAGATAAAATATAAGACTTTTGTAGATTTGTGGATAACTTTTCTGTTTTGTATAATCATTGGACTTAATTCAGCTTATTTAAATTTCTCTCGTTGCTCTATTGTAACCTAAAAGTCTAAATATCAGATTCTTTATCTGGTGATTACCACTTTGCTGAGTGTACATGCTAATTAGTTCTCGTCCTGAATATTCATGTAATATTTTCAGATATATTTTTAGATTCTGCATCTAATTAATTAATTGTTCTATTTATGTGTTTACTCCATATCCCGACTTATTCGATGACCTGTCGCTGAATGTGTTAAATATTTAATTCATCACATTCCTTTTTAGTTGCAATTTATTTCAAATGCAAGCTGTTTTCCTAGCTAGTGATGGCTAAAGCGTATATTAAGCAATCACTTTTGTTGTGAAAGATCATGGTTAATTTATCTTAGTTCGTCCTGTGACGTCTGTTTATTGGCGCTATTTGTTATTGTCTGTTAGGAGATCATTATTAACAAAGATCGTGGTACGAGATCAGACCATGGTCATTCATCAACTTGTTTAATGATGACTTTGATGTAACTATAGATCCATATACGCTTTCTTCTAAACTAACTTTCTCACATGTTTTTGTGGCTTTGATCTGAAAAAACAATATATTTTAATAACTTATTGTCGTAAAAGCTAAAAAGAAACATTGATTACATTTAAATGTGTTGAACCACGTCTGTCTGTACATACTGTATTAACCAATTACAATAATATTACAAAAATATTAATGAAAAGACATAATTAATAATCAAAATGTATTTGTTCACCACAGAGGCGGTTGTTTTACAACTATATAAATCTAATATGGAATCCGTATTCATTAACCTGATGTTTAGTTGTTGTCGTTTGTTGATGTGGTTAATAAGTGTTTCTCTTTTTTTATACATATTAGATCGTTTAATTTCCAGTTTGAATGGTTTAACACTCGTCATTTTGGGGACCACTCACTTAGTAGAACCACCAAGAACTTAGACTTTCTCCACCAATAATAACAAGACCACCATTATGCTAACAATTTTGATGAAAGTGACGTTAACAAATCAATAGTTGTATTTTAATTGCTTGAAGAATAATTTGATTTAAAGTTTAACAAATAAAAAGTGTGCCTGGAATACTAAGATATTCACTTATTTTCAACTAGCGATCTCTTACACTCAGTTCAATGGGTTTTCTCACTGTTGAAGGCCGTATAATTACTTAAATTCGAATCATTTGAGCGTTGGTGTATAGTTGTCTCCTTGGCAATTATTATACCACATCTCCTTATTTTTATTCAAATGTTTAAATGCAATCTAATCTTCCCCTTTTCTTTATTTCTGATATGACCTGCTGAAATAATTATGTGTATAGTACAAAATAATACCGGTATACATTTCTGGATTTTCCAGAACTTGTTAAAGTCATTTCACCTGTTCTGTCATTTTTATTACTGCAGACAATAAAAAGTCGTTCATTAATAATTTAATACCAATCATTAGATAAATTGATAGGTTTTTGCTGTGCAAACACATAATTCTATTAGTAAATTGGAACTTACTTAGCGATCTTAATAGAGTCAACAGACCTAATTGAAGTGTATCCTCGGGTTTCAGTAAAATATATGTGTTTAATAACGTTGCAGGATCCAGTCTGTCTTGATGAGTATCTGCTGCAATGTCATGTGTAATTATTGGTTGACTTTAATGTAATTGCATAGATAATTGATCTGAACAAAAGGATCGCTGTCGGGGATATCCATAATACAGTAACCTAATGCTGATAATATCTGAGAGTCAAATGGTTAGCTGTGTTCTCTATATGTGGTAACTTCAATCAACTTCCAACAAAATACTGAACCGAGAGTCCCACTATTAAGTAAGCAAAACATACCAGGATCAATTTCATAATATGCATGCTTTTTTAGATTTATAGTAGGACAGTTTGTTTGCAGGCTTTTCAGGTATTATAAGTCATCTTTCTATACATTTAATATAAATTCTAAACTTATTTCTCATGTATACAGAAAAATTTCAGCCGAATGAATTAGGTGTAATCTTTTAATCGGTATGATCTCATAGTTTCCATCATTCGTATATTATCAAATGCATATATTCAAATAACAATTATGCACTGTTCCACTTCAGAAAGTCAATCCTTATTCACTTAAACATATCATTTGGTACAAAGTAAAACCACAAAAATACGGAACTCCGATGAAAACTCAAAACGGAAAGTCCCTAATCAAATGGCAAAATATAAAACACATCAAACGAATGGACATCAACTGTCATATTCCTGAGTTGGGACAGGCAATTTTCCTATGTAGAAAATTGTGGATTGAACCTGGCCTTACAAGTTATTTTCCTTCCTTGAATGTGTCGATAGTTTTATCGCTAGTTGCATAGATGAAACATATGTAATTCAAATGATCTGTCAGTCTGTCAATCGTCTGTTGATGGTCAAACCAAGCCACAAGTACAAAATGATAAGGCTGGTTTATATTTTTTTCTTTCCTTGATAGAACTATGATATCATCCAGATTCATACATGTATTGCAATGAAGAACGAAATCATATGATTCTGTATCAACATTGTATCTTCTGTACTAATATTTGCAGTATAACGAAGTAGACATTAATGAGTTTACGACAATCTTTCAAAGTACTTTTTATATGGCCTTCCAAATACCGTTTCGATACCTAACATCTGTGAAGAGACATTTATTGTCGAAACCCGGATCTGGTGTACTAAAAAGATATTGACACCGTATGTTTGTGGCATAACATCGTGGCCACAAGTTAAAAAAAATTTCTGTTTAGTATTAAATTTATATAAAGATCCATTTTGTTACATCTTGTGATAAATTTTATTTGGCAATCGCCAATGGCAGTCAGCAGGGTTAAAGAACATCAGTAGTTCGACCTGTTAGTCAAATGCGTTTTGTTTAAATATACTTTTTCACTTTTTTGGTCTTTTTGGAAAATGTTGTTTGTGCTGTTTAAGACCCTTATACATATATATATATATATATATATATATATACAACTCGTCTAAACATCAACCAAACAATGTTAGATCTGTAAATTTGCTTTCGCAAATTTTTTGTTCTTCCCTCGCCGGATTCGAACCCATGCTACTGAGATATCGTGACACTAAATCGCCTGCACTGTAGCCGTCCCGCTAGACCACACGACCACCTGGGCTTCACAAAAATAAAGCTTTCGGTGGCCGTGTATTACCTTTCCTCGTCAGTTTTAATATAGCATCGTACTACAGTACATGATATATAAGGCATGGAGATATATATATCGTATGTTGGAGTCTTTTTTTCATATTCATCAAATGCACAGAAATCAACCTTCGTGCTTGCTATCGTGGTCACGACCATAATAAATATTCAGAATGTTCAGTATTTTATTTGCCATTGGAGAATAATAACCATGTTTTTCTGCCTGCAGGATACGAGATTAGATTTTACTTGATAGTGTTCTGTTAACATGAAAATCTGCTTTTTATTGTTAAAAGTGATCATTTTTCTGTGGTATAATACATTTTTACTGCACTCGAGAGTGGGCACTTAATTGCATGGTCTTTTAAAAGTTCGGATTGCAAAGTATCATAAAATATAACTATAAATTGATAATTAAGGTAACGTGATCAATTTAATATTAAAGACATGTGATAGTTGTAATTATATTCATGCAATTAAGGAGTGAACTATAAAAACCTGTATATAATGTCGGAAGTCAAACATAAAATTATCTTTAAGAGGCGAATTTGAATGCGAAAAGAGCTTTAGGTTAGAAAGAAACGCTAATCATAAAGTCACACACCTTAAGTTACATTATTTTGATTTCAATGATCCGACTTCAGTTTGCTATTGTCCTATATAAAAAAAAAAGATGGTGGAAACTGCCAATGAAAGGCCATCACAGTGGTATTAGACAGAGGCAATGTGATAGTCTATAAAACAGTGATTTTAAACTGAAGCACTGTAACTGCCTAAAAGACACTCAAAGTGGTTTTACACAGAGCAGTTTTAATAATCTTAAAAGAGGGACGAAAGATACCAAAGTGACAGTCAAACTCATAAATCTAAAACAAACTGACAACCCCATGGCTAAAAATGAAAAAGACAAACAAACAACAGCACACATGACACAACATAGAAAACTAAAGAATAAACAACACGAACCCCACCAAAAAACTAGGGGTGATCTCAGGTGCTCCGGAAGGGTAAGCAGATCCTGCTCCACATGTGGCATCCGTCGTGTTGCTTATGTGATAACAAATCCGGTAAATAGTCTAATTCGGTAGGTCACATACATATCCGATATCATTTGTGAAACGGTTATTCCATAACGGTCAACCAACTGGCGTCCGTAAAATTTACGATGGGATGATTTCAACTTCACCATTTGGAACTCTTGGTTTAATAGCTTCCTTGTGAGCAGCAACCCTCTATCAAGAAAATCATGATAGGAAATGCAAGCACGGGAATATCGTATCATTTGGGAGATATATACCCCGTATGCAGGTGCTGCTAGAATGTTGCTACTTAGAAATAGAAAGTTCACAATTGGAAAGCTGAAATCATCTCTTTTGTCGTAAAGTTTTGTTTTCAACCGACCCTTATTGTCACTTTCTAGATGTAAGTCAAGATATGAGGCCGACTTAACTGTATCTGTATCCTTTATCTCTAGCTCGATGGGATAGATGCGTTCCACATAGTAACCAAATTTATTTAGTGAAATTAGAGTTAAAGGATATTGCTAACTTCTTATCTTTCCTCCTAAGAAGTTCCTGCATAAAGTCAGCCTCATAATAATAAAGAAACAAGTCGGCAAGTAGAGGGACACAGTTTGTTCCCATCGGAATGCCGACAGTTTGTTGAAAAACACGTCCTCCGAACGTAACAAATATGTTGTCAATCAAGATATCAAACATCTTGATAATATCAGTTTCAGAGAATTTTTTGTTTGAATCAGAGTGATCCTTTACAAATAGGATTTATCCCTCTCTAAGACAAGATACTTGTATCTACGTTGGCCATTCTTTTTTATGAAGCAAAGCAATACCAACTCTTTCAATTTGTCTCTTAGTTTGGAATGTGGAATACTAGTGTAAAGAGTAGAAAAGTCAAATGTTTTAATACTGTTACAAGATGAAAGAGAGTTAGATTGTATGTACTCTAAAAGATCTTTGGAATTTTTAAGTATCCACATCTGATTCACCACCCCCCCCCCCACCCCCCCAATTCGAAAGGAACACAGAACAGACCTATGATTATCCAGGATTTCCTCTTTGGTAAGTGTCGTGAGGGTATATGTTGAGTTTCCAAGTGAATTGTCAATACCTAATTCGTTTATCAAGCAGTTAATGTAATGAGTTTTACACACAAAAACGATGTTGTTTGGGGCTTTATCTGCAGGGACAACAACATATTTGTCATGGAGGTAGGATACCTGTTTTGCAACATTTGGGTCTTTAAAGCTTGACGTAGCAAGGGCATTGATAGACCCATTCAGTTTCTTAATTCTGATTAGTATCAAAGACCTAACTGCCTTAATCCATTCGGAAAGAGTGTCTACGTCTTCCTTCTCGCGCTTAGCTCATTGCTTGGCATAATCCTCAACTGAATCCATCAAAATTTTAAGGTTGTATTTCCAATTGATGGATTTAGGCTCACGATATTTCGGACCTTTCGATAACACATTTCATAGAGAAGTGTTATAAACAATGTTGAGGTCACTGGTAATAACGTGGCCAGCAGGATTATATGTGAATTGGGAAGTAGCACAAGTGCAATCAGGAGGTTTAGACTTGAAGTCGTCAATATCGAGATCCTGCAAAACGTGTTTGTAATTGAAAATTTTAGTTGCAATAGGTTTGGTATATGTATAAAAAATGATTGGTACAGACTGGTCTTTGAAATAAGGAGGTATTTTCGATTGAACTAATTTATGATGAAGGATATTGCCTAAGTTGACGCCATCGAGACCTTTGTTGGCAAAGGAAAGATTAAGGAAAGATCTTTTCTCTTTTTCATCTTGCCAATGCTGACTGGCTTGAAAAGTCTGTGACTTGCAATATCCGAAATTATGGCTGTAATTTTGAATTGGTTTGAATGAGGGTTTGTAACAGTGGATTCCAAACATAAATTGAACAGAAAATGAAGTTTTGAAAGGGGTAATGAATAAAGTTTCGTGCGAATGTGATGAATACCTAACGGCTTTTGTATAAATGGCAGCAAGTCATTAATAGATACATCATGCAGAGAAGGTGATGTATAATGACGATGACCATGACTGCGTCTACGTCGAGGAGTCGAGTGGAAAATATGCATCACATTCACCGAGTTACACGAAGGACTAGATAGAATACCTATACCATCAATTTTGCCATTGCAACCATAAGGTGTCGCAGTTCCCAATTGTCTAATCCAGTAGTCCTCTTTTTGTCTACGGAGAGTCGTTGAAAGATTAGGATTGTTAGAGCTATGGTATATCTTTTCGATAATGCGAACTGTCATAGAAACGATGGAATGATCGGGCTGATTGAAATGCTGGTATAGAATGTCGTTGGCATTGATGTTTGTTAATGTCTGATCTATGAATACACATACGTTTGTTTAGCCTTCCTTTATTTTCCACGACGTATACCAATCCGCAAAGGTTGCACTCTAATCCGTAGACGACATTAAAGGTTGTCTAAAAGACAGTCAAATTGGTGTTTATCAGAAGTAACGTAATTTTTTCAATCAAAATCAACGTGGTGTTACACTGAAGCACTGTGCTTACCAAAAACACAATCAACGTGATGTTACACTGAAGCAATGTGGTTGTCTAAAAGACAGTCAATGAAAGTCGGTGTTTATTTAAAATACAGAATTTTAAATTAGAAAAATATAAGCAACACTGTTTATAAGAACGCGTGTCCTTTTTTGGAGTGTCTGTTCCTGGTCTAAATGCATTTTTGTTGACATTTTTTTGTTATAATTTTACATAGACTATCTTTATCTAAAGAACGGCTTCTATTCCAATTATTGGAATTTGACAGAATGTCTGTATTTATGATTTCAAACAACTATTTAACAAATTTGTATTTCGTCAATTTATCCCTTTCTGCATCCATTGTATGAAAAAAATAATCAACGTGTGGTTCGTTTGATCTCAGTTCTTCATAACTTAAAATCCGATTATGACGTCGAATTTTCTTGGTTTCCCCTGAGTTTCCTATTGTGACGGCATTAAAAAAAGGCGACCATGCCTGATGACGTCACATAGAAAGAGCACATGTTTTTGCAGATCATTCAAAATTGAGAAATATGTTTGTATGCTTTTTGTTTGAAAAAATCATTAGAGAAACAAAATCCACCATCAAATCTAGTCAAGCCTCGCGTTTTGAATTGAAAATTTAACTGTCTCGAGTGGATAAATATCATATAACACTCGATGCAGTGGTAGAATCTATATTTAACATTCGCTGGTTTTATACTTCTTTAAATATGTTGTCCCATTAGAAGAACGTGAAGCAAGGTGAATAGATCAAAGTTATCTACAGTGACTCTAACTTACTCTATCATTTAATGATCCTTTTAATCTTGGCATTTTTGCTGGTTAGAACTTCTAAACTGTTTGTTATAACCCAAAAGGGTTCTCATGGAGCTATCCGTCATATACCGTTTGTGATTGTATCCACATTTTACGAACAATATCAGAATTGCCTCCTTAAAGCGCGTTACTTTTCAAATATCATATATATTATGTGTAATTTATTATACAATCCATTGTTTTGAAACACTATAAGTAAAGATTGTTTATCAAACATAACTTTTGAATAGTAATGCTTAGTAGACAATTTTCTTTGGCTTGATAATGTATTGGATGGTGAATAGTATTGTTCCATCGAAGCTTCCGCGGTAATTTAAAAATCCTTCAATCAAGTAGCTGCATTTAAAATTCTATGAAATATAATGACGCTTGCGGTCCAATAGTTTCATCGAGGTCCAGTAGTTGGAAACTTTTGACCGATCAAATAGTTCAACACTTGTAATTTGAAAATAGTCAAAATTTTATGTAGAAAATGATAACTGATGCAGAATAAATATTGCTATGAGCAATACTATATTAGATGTTGAATAGAAATAGATGTTGTATAGTGATGTTTCGTAGATTGTATTCCTCGGCTTTGGTATTTGTTAGGTAGTAGATGGTAATATTACGTAGATCATATAGTCGCCTCGGGTGCGGGTTCGATCTCTGGCCTGGCTAAAGATTTAAAAATTGGTATTTGCTGCATCAAAGCTAGTCTGCAACTCAGCTAAGCATGCGCGTTAAGAAGTAAAAGTAAAGTCTGGTCGACTCTTATGAAATCAAGATAAGTGTGTCTGTCTGGTACTGAGTAGGGTTCAATTTGTATCATATTGATAAGTTTTCCAACTGAATCATAACCATCATCATCAAAACCGAATCTTCCAACCTCATCAGTTGATTGTGTATAATGAATGTGACTTATTCCCAGTTATTTTGTTATTTGGGTATTTTTTTTATATATATATTTTACATCGGATGAAAGATTCTGTGATTCAGAGAAAATCTTTTTTACAACGTAGGAAAATTATACACAATGTAATAACATTGAAATTCTTTCCTCGTCTGGAAATATTGTAAATTATATACGTTTGAAAAACACATTTGATTGTAAATTACACATGTTAATATAGCATTTTGTCTTTTTAGTCCCTGAGTTTGATTTTGATATTGATATCTAGAACAAGCATTCAGACAGTTTCAAAAGCTAATTACTGTAAGATTAAATTCATTACCGTTCTATAAATTACAAATGAAGATGTTGAATTGAGAATTGATGTACATATGGCATGTTAAAATATTGAATTAGGTATCAATTTTCTCGAATTGCATGTTATTTTACACTATCAATGATTAAGGTAGTTTTCAAATGAAATTAGTCTCTTAACGACATTTGGGCAAATTAAAAAGATTTTGTAATAGAAGCTTCATGCTACAATCGAGAATGCATTAAAGAAGATGGGATTATAAATAAATGAAATAGCAAAACAATGTAACAAAAACCATGTGACATCTAGAGGACACCATGCTGTCAAAAACAATCAGAAATAGCTGTCTGACAAACTATTTTGCTTTAATTTGGCGATTTTTTGGCAAGCCGAGTGGTGCTTAAGAGTTTTCAGAATCTAAACAAAACACTGAGATTTTCTAAACATACAGTTAAAATTTAATTAAAGCAAAAACAAGTATTGCACAACAGAAAAGTAAGAATTGTCGTACAGTAAAGGAATAGGTGACTTAAAGCAAAGCTAGAATTTACTTTGGCATAGAAAGAATTAACCTTTGGCAAAGGAATAGTTTTCTTCAGGCAAAGATTTATTACAAAGTTAATTTTGTTTTGAGTAATGCAAAAATAGTCTTATGGCAAAACAATTTTTATTTTAAGGTAAATTAAGGCAAAGAAGAATTTTCCAGCAAAAATAAAAGATATCTATAAATACTACATACGCTATAAATCGATTTTCTATACAATATTTGTTCTCATTCTGTGAATTATTCGTAACGTTGTTTGTTGGGATTTACTCAGATATCTTCATTTATGATTTGTGTCTATTATTCTTACTGATTTGATCAGAACTGATTATTTCACAGAAAATCACAAATTGTAATGAGGCAGTAGAAGTCGGTAATGTAAAGCTCAGACAATATACGCGATTGATAAAACAAGAGAGTCGCTCTAGGATAGAGGATTTGGTTTGACAGAAAATGACACTATCTGTCAAGTTTTCAATAGAAAAAATGTAATCTAAAACTACAGCAAATTTATAGAAAAGGGATTTGATATTATAAGTATGGAGGTGTAATGCCAAACTTGTACTTTACAAATTCTTCCTATCAAGTCTGTTTCTGTGAAGATGGTTGACTATTTATAGAAATACCACGGAGAATGTTCACTTAAGTTAGTACCATTTCTTCAATCTCAAATAAAGAGTTAAAACATTGCCGTTTTATTTTTTTATAAGTAAACAAACAACTCGAAAATATAAAAAAAAACATTTATAAGATTTACGTGTAAACTTGTGTGTATATATTAACAACATCAAGGTTACACAACATGTATCCTCCTTGGTCAATAATCAATGTGACAGAATAGTGTCAAATGGATCTCTGACAATTCCAGCCTTGTTCAGCTAAGTATTGCTTGAAGAAGTGATTCGCAATTAACCATGGCGTGTACTTAAGTCCTATGATAGATTTATTGCATTCAATTATTTCCCTATATTATCTGTGGCCAAGTGTTAAATTAACGCATGAAAATCGTTTTTGTAAAGTTCCCTCAAGTTGAAAACGTTTCTTAGCTGTGAACGGAAGACGAGAAATTAATATAGAAATTGTTCGTCATGTATTTATCTTTATAGTAATTGTTCTATCCAATCTAATCAACTCTCAATAGACAGGGGCATCAGCATGTTCAAAAAAAATATAGGATATTCAATGTAAACCCTTATTTGTTAATCATTGTATCAATTATTTTGCTGATATTGTGTTGGTACGTTACTGCCTCATTAAGTTAACTAAATTAGCCCAAAAAAACCATTATATATATTGCTTCACTTATAACGAAATTTTAAAGTCAAGCATCTGGCTCTATCTATAAACCCATACACACACAGGCGACAAATAGAAAGATATTTAAAGTAAAGGGAGAAATGTTCTAAGAATTGAAATTAATGTAGGAATTATTGAAATAACGAAAAAAAAATGTCCGTTTATGTTTAAATGGTAACGCTTGCAGCGTGAAAACTTCAAGGACATCTTTTCAGTGCATTCTCATTATTCAACAGCAAGTCTGCAATATAACTCTTTTATATTCGATATACAACTGTTCCTTCTACTTCTAACTTCATCATAAATCTCTTAAATTACACTTAACGTCAAAGGTTGGACAGCCGAGTACAATTATAGCATAATAAAACAAAAAACAGTTAGGAAAACACATACATATGATCTATGATACTAGATGCGTAGCTAAAAATGAAAGAGATAATTTATAAAAGTTAGGTAGCACAGGTAATTGTCGCATTTGCATTTCTAATCTAACAAGCATAATTAATTGTGCTGTATTATCTTATTGATAAAACGGAAAAAAATCACTTATATCTTATCAGAATAATATTCTGCATTGTGTGAATATTTTCTTATCATTATAGTTTAGAAATTAGTTAAAGGAGCAATATTCTCCTTGACAACGTTTAGTATAGTTTTGGCAAATATATTTATCTTCAGATAGATATTCCTATGGGTACCAATTCCGCCCATTTGAAAGAAGACTTGTTCATTCATTGTAATGAACTACGTTTATCAAATCCGTCTAAACTCAATGGTATAGAAATTAACACTTATTATATAAAAATATAAAGCTAATACTCTTTAAAGTCATATGAAACCTCAAATTAAAAAAAAATTATGCATATGTTTTTTTATAACTAAATGGATATTTTTCCTTATAAAATTTATGTACATATCCTTTTTCTGATGAAAATTCTTTAACTTGTCCACATTAAGAAGAAGTTTACTTTTCTAATTGCTTGCTTCCAGAAGTAATTCGCTGACCCTCCTCGAAAAAAATCCGGTGATCATTATATGCATGGATCTGTCATTAAAATTAACAATTATCTGATTGTACATGTTAAACACGTGCTCAATATCCATGCTTGTTTATTGATTGTTTACAATAAAGTGACAATCGGTAAACTACGACTTCAAAACACGACAATTAAGTAGCTGCCATTTTTTCACCTCATAACAGACAGAGTGAGAGAAAATGACTGACGATTATACGATATATTTACGTAAACAATGATAAAACCGTGCACAGAAGACTAAGTTTATGATATATACATTCATTGGTTCAAGAATTGGATAAAAATCATTTTTCACGAGTCACTCGTTTTATATGACTTTAAGAAACCCTCTAATACAAATATCATTGTAACAAGAGGTATTATACATAAGCTTCACACGGTATCCAGGGATAGGAAAGATGGTTGCAAACTTTAAACAGTGATTTTACAACATTATCCAAATTAGAGTACATTTAAATTATCTTATCATTTATTTTAATAAACGGGATTAGTTCTTTATATTACAATACATTAAAAGTATTTTCATTTCTTCAAAACTTGAATATTACTGGAACAGTTATATTTGGAATACTAGTATAAATATATCTGTTTTTCATTTTTAATCATACGTTTTTTGATTGAGTTAAGTCTGCCAATTGATATTTTATCGTATGTTTTTCTTTGTTGTTATGTTATGCTATTGTTTCAGAAAAAGGGAGAAGGTTTGGATCCATTAAAACGTTTAATCCCGCTGCAAATGTTTGCACCTGTCCTAAGTCAGGAATCTGATGTACAGTAGTTGTCGTTTGTTTATGTAATATATACGTGTTTCTCGTTTCTCGTTTTGTTTATATAGATTAGACCGTTGGTTTTCCCGTTTGAATGGTTTTACACTAGTAATTTTGGGGCCCTTTATAGCTTGTTGTTCGGTGTGAGCCAAGGCTCCGTGTTGAAGGCCGTACTTTAACCTATAATGGTTTACTTTTTAAATTGTTATTTGTATGGAGAGTTGTCTCATTGGCACTCACACCACATCTTCCTATATCTATTTATACTCAAATAAATAATAAATGGAGGACACATTGCGATTATTACAAACAATCCGGTAGCAATTACCCACAGTTACATGTTTAATAAAGACACCCAACGGAGTTATACCTGGAAATATTATACTGTCATTATATTATTATTATCTAATGTTATGACAAGGTCACCATATTCGTGATTTGTTTTAGTTGGTGTTCTTACACTTGTTTCTTGAAAATCAAATTCATATATTTTTTGTTGTCTTTCACACCCTCTGTCTCCCAGTTGTAAGTAAATTCTGGAAGTAAAGGAGAGTCAATGATAGCTGTATTGCAAAGGAAATATTTCACCATCTAGATTTTCCAGAGTTTCGCAAAAAAAAAACAGTTGAACTTTAGTTTTCCATTCACAAAATACAACAACCCTCGTTTTTGCAACATTAAAACAAAAGTTTCTCTGTATTCAATACCTTTCAAGTAAAAGAAGAGTTTGTTGCATTATTTCGAAGGTTTCTGATATGATGATAGTAATACATCACTATCATATGCATTAAGAGATAAACAAATCATTTTAAAAATAAACAAGTGTGCATGCCATTCACACCATGTCTCATTTAAACATAGTTTCCAAACGATTTGCATAATTGCAGTTCATCTTCTATCAGATTCCCTGTTCTTCTAGTACTTAAAGAAAGGTAATTTCAATGATATAACTTGACCTTTAAAGTTATGCTGTTAAAACAGTGTGTGTACTTTTTTGGTTGTACTTAAAAAATACAAAAATTCCAATGAAACAATATGCTAATGGATCTACAAAGGATGATTCGATGGAAGCTTTAATGACTTATAATCTAATCGCAGTGAAACAAACAAATTCCTGTAACATTTATTTATTCAAACTGGACGGAAATGCCCGTGGTAACGTAAAAAAGCCATAACATTCATCTTGTAATGTTCACTGAAAACACTTCCCGTGTCTAGCAATCAGACAGCTGTAATAACACCATAATGACAGCAACGTATATGTTTTACATCCGGGTGGTAGTGTCTAGCAATCAGAAAGCTGTAATAACACCATAATGACAGCAACATATATGTTTTACATCCTGGTTGTAGACACTCAAATGTCACCCTCTACAACATTTGTATATTACACTTGATGACGGATATTATACACCCTTTGATATCGACTAGCATGGACGGTAAATGATATATAAGGTTGATAACGTACTTATATAGCCCATAAAGCAAGGGATGATTTTCCTGTGGTGTCTGTTATTCTATATAGTACATACGAAAAGGGAAGTCATACAATTATAGTGAATTTGGAGTCTTTAAAACTTGGAAATAACCACGGTCAAATTTAAATAAACTTGCAAAATTTAAAAATGTTATTTAAAACAAATCGGACTTTGTTTTACATAGTATATTTTAAATGATTAATCATTTGTTTTGACATCTCATGAAGTGACAGTACATACATAGCCAACAATTAAAGTCAAACAGATATGAAATCAAAATCAATAATTTTAAAATCAGATTATTAACTATAGAATGAGATAAGGTTCGACATGTAGTGTATATCGAGAACACAAGACAGTGTGATCACTGATAACAACCATACAACTAAATTACAATCCTCAGATATACTTTATCTAATTATAAACTAATTTCAGTACAAAAAATATTTCCCTCTATATTTTATTTCTTATCATTAAAGATCATATGCTTTTTTGACATGCACACATTTGTGCACTGTTCAGTAATTCAATTTAGATTGTTTTTTTCAATTGACAGATATCAGTACTTCGTGTAATTAGCAGAAATAAGGTTTGGAAACAGCATTGATTAATCAGGGTTAGGTCTAAGAGTGTCTCGTTTTTTGTCTTTCTAAAATAGATTATCGGAAGATCTTGTTAATAAATATTCCTTATCAACTTCATAAATAATACATGATGGTCTTGAAGTATAGATTCAATATTTAACGTTGTTGTCGTCTTAATTACTTATATATAGTGTACTTTTTATGTGTCTTTGTACATTTTTAATCTTAAAGTTTGCTGTTTACGTGGCTCGGTATTATTAGTAACATAGTGCGTAACGGATTTATCTTACCGACTATCTTAATATGTGATATACTAGTGGCCTATAAAAGTGATCAAGTCTTTAATACTGTTAGTATTATGAACCAGCTTTAAATTAGTTGTATGGAATTAATTTCAATCGTGCATTATCCATTAATCGTCTGTTGAAACCTTTAAGATTTTTCTCTCACCGCTGTGTTGTTTGTATAAAGGGACACAACTCCACTACTTACCTAATATGGAACCTTACTAACCTAATATGGAATATACATGGTCTCCATGAAGTTACTCTTAACAAATCATACTTTTAGAAATGTATATGGTAAGATAAATGTATATCCTAGAATTGTGTTACAGTATTCTTTTATTTGTTTTTTGTAAATCACTATACTTTTACCGTTTATTCTATTTTTGGTGATATTCATTTGACGTGATTCAGTTCTTAAACAGCCCGTCATTATGTTATTGTGCTATGGTACATATCGTGTATTCTTGTCTTTTGTCTTTCCTAATGCGCTTTGTATATATGCATTTTTTTTTTCTTTGTTGACATATTTGTTTGTTTTCATACTGAACCCCTATTTTTGACCATTTTTACCTACATTATGTCTGTTTTGTTCAACAGTTGTTATCAATTTGTTTTGATATTGCCATTTGTTTAGGGACCTTCCGTTTTGAAAAATCTCAAGCCTGTGAATTTGATTGTCATTTATCGGGTTTTTTTTTTTTTTTTTTTTTTTGTTATTTGGTAAAAATATTGTTGAAATTAATTAAAGTAATTATTTATGTTGAATGAAGTTAGATGTAGAGCGTTGTTTGATACTCTTGTATTCTGTTTGCTTTTAACATAACAATTATATATGATTGTGTTGTTGGTTTGGAGTTATAATAACTTACAATTTGTAAGATCGTAGTGGAAGTAAAAAAGGACGAGCGAAAGAAACTCAGTCGGAAATAATTTTCTTTCCACAATGTTTTCGAAGACATTGCAAAGCAAACATGAAAGTTAAAATATCATAGAAGACGGCTTTTGTTAGCTTCACAACAGAGAATCTCACTGGTCAATCTAACTTAGTAGTTGGAGAAGGGACAATAAACTACACATACCTTATTCTGTTTCATAGACATGTCAATAACAATTTCGATTGCCTTTTCTGTGTTTTAAATCAAATTGACATAATATTCAAACTCGCTGCTTTTGTCATTAAATGGGACCCTTTCTTCATTCTAGCCTAGCTTGAACTATTCACGGAACATATCACAATGGTTTTTTCTCAAACCAGACCTATTCTTCTGATAGCACGATTGATTTTTATAAGAGCAATGGTATAAAATTGCACTAAACAAAATCAAAAGTAGACATGAATTGGTATAGACTTAAAGTTTTAGTGGTTGAAATTTTAAACACGTTAAAACAACAAACGGGTAACACAATTTCGTTTTACTTATGTAATAGGTCGATGATATGGATTAAACAAAAAAGTGTTTTAAAAATATTTTCTAACATAAAAAGATAGCCATGTTAATAAATTATTCATAAACTTTTTTTTGTTTTTCTTTGTATAAACCTGACACTGCAATTTTCAAAGAAATATAACAAAACAAAAATGAAAAATTGCATATGTCAACATTAGAACCAACATACTTATGTAGACGAAACGCGCGTCTGGCGTACTAAATTATAATCCTGGTACCTTTGATAACTATAACTCATTTAGAAAACCCGAACAAGTTATTGAAGGTAATTAAATGAAAATGGGGCATCCTTACGGAGCACAAGCTACCGTTCAGTGTTTCTGATTGATCAAGTTCTGTTATGGTCGGAGGACAAAAATATCTTGTTTTTGTCCTGTACCTTTCTTACATTTGATTTGGTTTGTAAGGCAGTCACTTTACCAGACAAGTACCCTTTGGCATGTGAAGATTGCTTTAATTATACTTTTTTGTATTATAATTTACCAATTTTAAAACAAAAAACATTGTAAAACAACCCTATCATGAAATAGAAAAAACTGACTGATTAGGCGTACAAGGTGATTCTGCTAACATTAGAATTTAATGATTGGAAATTAAATGCAGTATAAAATTAAAATTATTTAACTTAGTTATTTGATATAGGCATCTTTTATTTTAGAAAAGACCATTAGAAAGACTGACTATTTCATTTTTTTTCCTTCCACACAGAGAACTCGAAAGTCTTCAGATATTTATTTCAAATGCCTTTCTGAAAAAGTACCACATGCAATGCAATTTCAATATTAGTAAAACAAACAAGCTGTGATTTATTTTTATGAATTACAATTAATCTGTCTTTTTTTATATGAACATGTTCTGTATGGAAATCAATAAACAAAATATAAAAAGTTGTTTTGGATAAGTCATTAAAATGCAAACATTTACGTGTCCTTGAGTGATGAATAGGAAGTATGACACTGTTTGATTGGTTTAGAAATTCACTGCCTGCCATGGCTATAAAATAATAATTTCATTTACTTACCCCTAATATACTCTTCATTCAGAAACAATGGGAACATGGGAAATTGAGTTCAAGCGTCTCTACGACATCGATTTTACGTCAAGATAACGTTACTGCTTGAATACTAACGCGAGGAAAAATGACTTACGACTTCAACTTTAACCTTACTTAATGTCTAGTCATAACTTGTTATGATTTTTTACTTTCTAGATATAAATTTGGCGAGCTGCAGTATAGATTTTCTCTTAACCTTTTTAACATTTTATTTCATATTCAATTTATGTCCAAACTAGTTGGGCATATCATATATGTAATCTTGTCTGATTGCAACAACATTATTCTTGCGATTTAAATAAAGTTAGAAACTAATAAGTCATAGACAATTAATATCTACAACATAACGGATAGTGAGGTACCAATTAGGATTAACCAAACAACTAACTTTTTGTTTGAGGAGAAATTTAATGTCTCAAGAAGTAAATGAAGTAACTTTCATGCCTTTTATGTGCAAAATAACTTACAAACTTCAGTGCTCTTTTTATTTTAAATACAGAAGGATTTGAAAGATGATTACGTTAACGTCTGTCGGCAATGTAAAAGGTACATTCCAGACAATAACAAATATAGGTACACTAAGTATACTCATATTCTTATTTGCACTTTACCGGTGTATAGAGTTTAACTTTGAACTTGCACCTATCAGCAGAAAAGCGACGTTCAACAATTCTCAAACACATATTATAACAACTCCGATATTATTCAGACTCCGAACCAAAATTACTTTGTATTAGACCTAAATGATGCATGCTTAATTGAGAAGTAGCAAATGGCAATTTAAAATTCGCTGACCCATGAGACAAACGAGTTGGTTTTTATTTATTTTAGGAAATGATAAAGGTAAAATTCCTTGAAATATCCACACGTTTATACAATGTATGTAGACATTTTAATGTCACAATGTGATCTATAAAGCTGAGTATATATTAACGATTCGTTCCAAATAATTTAGTTCGAGATTTTCAAAACAAACTGCTGAACAAATTGAGAATAGGGGGAATTCTGGTGAATGAATGGAAGACAAAAAATAGCGACAGTGGCAATGCATGCACCTATGTGGTGTTGTTAATCTGACTTTAATTTGTTAATTGTTCGACACCCACAATGTTTAAAATACTACTATAGAATAGAGCACGTGTTGTGCAATTACATAAACTATTTTAATAGATATAAAATTTATCTAGGAGAAATGAAAGTCATATGGGTACAGTCTCTGGCGTATCAAATTGTGAGCCTGGTACCTTTGAGGTTGCAGTCTTGTAATTGACTGCTCCATAGGCTTACATGCAATACAGCTGATCTTTGAAAATAAATTTAAAGCTACATAGAAAAAAAAATCCTGTTCATATCATGTATGTACTAATGTGAAATTGTGATTTAATCCCAAAAAAAAAATGGTCATGCCACGAAGAATAAAAAATTACGTAAACCTGAAGTAAAAACATTTTTTTCTACTTTCTGTTTGCTGTTTTTACTAGGCCGCACCATTTCCAGTAAATATGATATCCTTCCCTTTTCCTGGATTGATATTCCCCAAAAGATGCAAGATTTTTTGAAAGTCTATACATATGTTTCAATTCAGCATAAACCTATAATCAAACAGAAAAAATTGAGTTCAGAAAAAAAAATCAGAAAAAAATGCAGTATTTTGTTTCCCTCAGTGTTTTGACATGTACCGGAAACTGGAGTTGTAATACAAGACTGGTACCTATTGGTAACTAATAACACCACTGGTTTGATGCCACTGCTGGTAAACGTTTCGTCCCCGGAGGTATCACCAGTCCAGTAGTCAGGATTTCGGTGCTGACACGAATATCAATTATATGGTCATTCTTATAAATTTAATGTTTTCAAAAGTATGAATTATTCGAACTACTAAGGATTTTCTTACCCAAGGCATAGATTATATGTACCTTAGCCGTATTTGACACAACTATTTGAAACTGTTGATCCTAAATGCTGTTCAAATTCATTCTTGTTGGCTGTATAACTATTTTGATCTGAGCGTCTCTGATGTGTCTTGTATGCAGACGAAACGAAAAACCTTTGATAACTATTAGTTAGGATATCTTTAATTTGACAATGCAAATTAAAAAACCTTTCTGAAATCAATTATTATAATATTGTTATTTAAAAAAAACATAAGCATATGACTATTCTAGCCTCTGATCATAATGCCTGGAATGACACATCTTTGATTTAGAATGCAGAAGAAAAACTCCACGTATGTAATCGCCGTCTTTAAACATCGAAATAAATCTTTGCTAAAGCTAAAATATTTTTAATCTTTTACAATAAAACGGCTTCAGTTTAATTGAATTACTTTTTCCTTAAGATTTTTATAACATGAAGATTATCACGAAGAGAAACCTTAAATTTTCAATTATCTTTGCTTGTATTTCTATTGAGGAGTCACATTACGAACCCGAAGTAGAAAAATGACAAATTAAACAATCACACGATATTTGACGAACATTTCTAAAGAAATGTTCAATTTGATTATTTTTAAGTTTTGATCACATGTGATATATTCCCAGAATCAATACTACCACAGGCGTTTAAACCCTGTAATCAAAGATGACTGTAAAATGGATAAACTTCTCCAGTGATCTTTAATTGTTTACTTTTTTCCTGCAGCATGATCAGAGAATTCGTTAATTTCAGATGCTTACTTTTGTCATGGGAAGTCAACATATTGTATGTTTTAATAAGTTTGTCAATAAGTAAGGGAAAGAAATACTGTGTTATATCATTTCTGCAGTAGCGATATTTGTTGGCATTTTGTTCGTTAATTAATGCGGTTACAATATATTTGACACAATACCTCAGTTTAGTTATATTTCTACGATTGTATTGGCGACATTAGACTTTCGTCATTATGTATAAAAAGTATTAGTGTGTGTACCAGACTCTGTGTAGTTAACAAAAGTATTTTTTTTTTTCAGAACTGTATTTTACACGAATGGACTTACTGTTTCATTTTACGCAAAGAATCTTAATAAACGGTAAGACAGATTTAGTAATTTGTAAAAATGCCTGTGTTATGCTTATCTATTATATAATAATGTATCATTCTGACAGTTTGAAATTTACAATTTAAGGGGGAGAAACAAAACATAAATAAAAAATAATAAACATAGCTTTAACCATCGATCTTTGCTTCGAACTTTATTTATACTAATCTGTAACTGTGATAACTCTTCAACTTTGTATTTGTTTGGCTTTTTAACTATTTTGATCTGAGCGTCACTGATGAGTCTTATGTAGACGAAACGTGCGTCTGGCGTATAAAATTATAATCCTGGTACTTTTGATAACTATTGATTTATAATTGAATTTAATTTTTTTTTGAAAAGTAAAATCGTACTTTTTTTTACAATTAATTTTTTTTTTTTGCAATATCCGTTTCATATCATTGTGACGTTTAAGGCATTTTAAATTGACTAATTCGATTATCGTATCTCCGTTCCATAAAGTGTTTACAAATTAAGTATTTCCATTTATTATAAATGAAGGTATTTTATCAATATAGAACTTGGTAAGAAAGGTCAAAATGGGAGTTGAAGACATGTTGAATGTTGTAATATTTTAGGGAGTTTTGATATGATATAAAATAGATGAACACATTTTGAAATTATTCTATTTTTTATAAAATTATTTATGACATTGATCATGTTGATATATATTTTTATAGATTTTTTCCATTAAACGGTTATAGTAAACCAAAACCAAGCACCACTAAAACCGTTTTTATCTAAATTGTGATAGTTTTACTTACTTCTTAGTTCAATTCTGTAAAGAGACAAATCAGCCTATTATCTTCTATTCACTTTATAAATTAAACTATAATAAAATAAAAGGGACATAAATGAACCTAGTAAGTAACACGTTCAACAAGTATTATAACCTAGTAAGTAACACGTTCGACAAGTATTATAACCTAGTAAGTAACACGTTCGACAAGTATTATAACCTAGTAAGTAACACGTTCGACAAGTATTATAACCTAGTAAGTAACACGTTCAACAAATATTATATGCATTATCATCATGTGACTATCACAATATATGACAATTGAATGAATAATGAAACGTGTTTCAAAATTTCACAGATGATGGTTATAAGTAGCTTTTTCAATATCTTTTTAATGTACAAGATCCACACAAAATTTTGAAATTGACTGTTTCTAATCATTTTCCATAGGACATTGCTTTCTTTAACTATGTCTCCAAGTTTTCTATTCTTCTTTAACAAAGTGTAGCTCTGAACCTTTATTTGAATGCCAGTAAATTAGTCTGTCAGATTTTGTACACATATATAATTATCGCACGAGGTCATTTAGAGGAAAATGTTTTGCCGTTTGCAAAAAAAATCTATAACTACTATACAATTCAAAACCCTATCTACAAACAATATGCAAAAGGCTTTATACAAATATGTTTAGTACTGCGAAGAGAACAATAGGAACAAGCGGTGCAATACACCTGCCCATTGACTATATATTACCGAGACAACCATCAGATGAGTAGACAGTACTGCACTGGGGCAATAGCAGTGCCCATGGACCATAAGTAATCGAATGAACTGTCTTTGACGATATTGTATAGTTGCTCATGCACTATAAGTCACCGAGCTAACTATCATAATGGTACCCAGTACGTAGTTTCATACTTTCCTGTGGAGATACCATGAACTTTAAGTCCACTAGAGAACCGTCATATCAGTACAACGAAAACGACGGTACCATCAGAACAGCAGACAAAACTTTCCATTATGAAACGTATGCTATTGGCCTACTGGTATTAGTCACCGAACGTATCATCAGAACAGTAGCAAGTAATAGTCGGAAACAATATCGCTGCTCTTAGAATTTTATTCACAGAGATAAGCATTAGAACCGAAGCAAGGACAGTATTATTTTTAATATGCTGATAATTAAAATCTTCTCACTCAACTAGAATATAACTAGAAGTAATGTCCTAGGGTGATACAGGTTCTTATCGACAATAACGGACCGATAACAGAAGGCAGTACTATTGTAGGGCGATATCATTGCTCATTTACTATAAATCCCCGACATCATTTCAGTACTGCTGCGATTAAGTAGCAGTACATTCAGGAAAACCCCTGATGACAGTTTTTTCGGTACTGCTGGTGATTTACTAATAGTACATTCAGGACACCCCTGATAACAGTATTTTCGGTACTACTGGTGTTTTACTTATATTCCCTTCAGGACACCCCTGATGACAGTATTTTCGGTAATGCTGGTGAACAACTAGTATTCCCTTCAGGGCTATCCCGAGGACAATATTATTGTTACTACTGCTGGTAAAATATCAGATCCCGTTAAGACACATTATAACAGTATTTTCGGTAATGTTATTGGTTAACTAGCAGTACTTTCAGGGCTCCCCAAAAGACAATATTTTCATTACTACTGCTGGTAAAATATCAGATCCCATTAGGACACTTTAGATAACAGTATTGTCGGTACTGTTATTGGTAAACAATTGGTCCCTTCAGGCATAGTCATATGACTCAAATGACAACAGAAAGTTATTTTTCATGCAAGTCGAAAGCAATGTTAGTCTTTATCATAGTGTTGTATAGTATGCTATATAAATATCAGGATGAAACTCCGTTTAAATTTCAAAGCCATTAGTCATACAGTTGTTTGTCTGTTTGTCTTTTTCCTTTTTACCAATGATGTTATCAGTTTATCTTTTACTTATTAGTTTCAATGTCACTTTGGTATCTTTTGCCTTTGTTTTTGAACCATTCCATTTTATATGTTACAGTTAATGCCATTATTGTTACGGATTAATCTAATCTATTAACCCTTTTCTTACAAACATAATTTAATTAACGATGTTAACTAAACAAATATCATGAACAATAACTCTTGATAGATTGAAATAATTTCCTAAAAACAATTTGGACTTGCGAATCCATTTTGATAATTATGTTTACAATGTTTTATTCATGTAATTATAAAAGACTTGGTAAAGTCAACACTACAAATTGCCTTTTAATTATAATAACACAAAACTCGTTTTAGTAAAGGATAATAGAAGATATGACCATGGCAAAAACTGCGAACAGATTTAGTAATTGAAGCTACGAAAAAGATATAGTAACGTTTTGGCAAGTTTCCATGCAATTTCAATTAAGACTCTTTGCTTTAGGAATTTTATAAATTATTCATCAAATGTTTTTTTAAATGCAAACTTGATAATAGTCAGCAATCATTCTTTCCAAGGTTTCTTGTCGTAATAAAAAAAACAATGTTATATTAAGCAAATAATTAAAGGTTTGTGAAAATCTCACAAGCGGGACCTGTTTGAAGCACTTTGAACATTATGATTTGATTTCACAGGTTAATAGCTGCGATCGTAGGATTCCTATAATAAACCTGTAGTGCCCATTTCCGATTAAACTGGTGGTTTGAACGAAGACTCAGCGAGAATTGCTGATATTTGTTCGCGAACAGACCCCGACGGACTACCATTTATGTGACCATACTTTTATCTTTCATGGTATATATTTCTAATGTGGAAACGGCGCGCATTAATTTCTCGAACAGACATACCTATGTCTATCATTTTGTTAAATAATAAGCATATTATTAGTATAGGGTATCGGTGAGTAATTCAATGTCGTAAAAATACAGTATTGTATTTAATTGCGTGGTCAGAGTCTGTCACTAAAATTCCGTAGCTTATCTACAAAGTCATTGTGTCTAGTGTTAGTTTCAAGTCGATGCCAGGAATTGTTATGATTCAACGATGTCTATTGCAAACTTAATACTACATGATTGTTTAGAATCAAATATGTATATTGACTATTACCACTGGGACTAAAGAGAATAATGCATACCTTCCGTATACAGATTGCTTTACCTTGTTATCGTAACAAAAATCACTACGCAAAATTGCTTCATCTGAAAGAATTGGTACGAGGTCCTATCGGAGGGATGTCCTTACTCTTTCTACAATATTTGTCATCAAAATATGGACAACATAGTACCCTTTAATATATTTAACCCTAAGAAGAGAGTTAATAATGTGAACGCTGGAAATAAAAGGAAAAAAGTGTTTACCAATTACAATCGTTATTCTACAATGTATTACAAGAAGAAATCAGAGTATTTTGAATCGTTTGTTTGTTGATATGTCCTGGGAAAAGTCACCAGAGAACCATCAAAATCAATAGTGCTCATAAAATAATCACGTTAACATTGATTCTACACTCGCTTTCCATTAATTTCCCATTTCATCTCAAAATTGTCACACCAAGGACTTGACAAAATTAGTCAGTAAAAGAGTTATACATGTTGCAAAGTTCATTTTTGGGTTGTAATTTAAGTTTCCTTAATCTTAATCTTTAGTTACAGATTTTATAATGTTCAAGAAAATATAATTTGAAAAATAATAGAATTATATTAATCGATTTGTTTCAAACTGTTTTTTCTTCAAAACTAATTCGCAGAGGGTAGGACAATTTGGATATTTTCTACAAAAGGATTGCCAATATAAAATACGGAAATGGGATATAATTATAAACATAAACGAAGCTTTTGATTATGACTTCAAAAGTGCATCCAAATACCTGATGTATCTTACAAGAAGCCAGAATTTAGCTTTCACATTTACATATGTATTGGTATGGGTTTTGTTCAGTGATGAAGTCGTCGTTAACTTCTATGTCATTTGGTTTCTGGTGGAAGGTTTTCTCAGTGGCAATTATACCACATCTTCTTTTTTTATTCACGTATATATATATAAATATTAAATGTTTTTAAAAGTGTTAATATCATCGAAGTATATCACCAGCCAGTAGCCAGTACTTCGGTACTGGCATGAAATTACGAATTTTTTGTGTTATTAAAATTTGCTGTTACAAAATGTTAGAAATTAATATAAATTAAGGAATGTATCTCCCTCATGCAAAGCTCTGATTCCTTTCACGGATTTGGCTATACTTTTTGGACCTTTTGGATTAAAGCTCTTCATCTTTCATATAAGCTTTGGATTTCAAATATTTTGGCCACGAGCATCACTGAAGAGACATGTATTGTCGAAATGCGCATCTGGTGCAGGAAAATTGGTACCGTTAATATTATTATGTTTGTATCTTCATTTATTTTCAACTACCAATAAACTTTTAAGATAATTACGTGTCGTCCGTTATCAAGTTTCGGTTTCTGTTTTGCTTTTACAAATTTTATCCATTTTCGAATTTGATTACTTTCCTTCATACGTACATATACCTCTGTCAATACAAATTAAAGATCCGAACAGAAAACTTTATGGCAAGCTTGATTATTTTGTTACAAAAAGTTATGGTTTCTTTTAAAAGTATCTGATTCGCTTCTATGAAGATCTTGTGTCGAATACATATGCGTTCTTGTAAGATCATATATAATTACAGCAGCATTAATTCATTTTTCCTGGCTTTATTCAGACCACCTGCTATCGCTTCCGTTTTGATAAACACTTCGCGTCCAGATCGCCAATCATCCTTTTCCGTATAAATACACTAGATGAAGTATTGTGTTCCAAGAATTGAAACTTTTAGAAATATGGCCAACATTGCAGAACCTTAGTTTAAACAATATTTATTACGATAAACCATCACATAACACTTGATATATATATCTAGGATTCAGAAACAAGCAGCTTTTACTTTGTAGAACCTTCTTATTTAATGTATAATTGTTTATGTGTTTAACCATTAATATGAATGAAACATTCGTCACTGGACGTTAGAAAAACAAAGAACAATTTATCTTATAACCTTATAAGCCAGGATCTTGGAGATATTGCATTGAGTTTTGCTTTCTAATTTAAACTTTAATTTGTAACAACTCATTCTTTTTTATATATATCTGTTTTGTTTTTTTTGTTGTTGTTTGGGTTGGGGAGGGTGGGGGGTTCATTGGTGGTCTTTCGTGTTCCTTCTTTTATACAAGGTGTATGTTACCATGTACATTGTACACACGTAATGATATTCATTAGAACAGCCTTCCGTCTATGGTGAGTTAAGTCATTAACGATCATGCATCATTTTCTTTTATATTAGATAAATATAAAAAAGAAGATGTGGCATGATTGCCAATGATACAACCGTCCACAAGAGACTTAAATGACACCAAAATTAACAACTATACGTCACCGTACGGCCTTCAACAATGTTTAATTATAAGATTGTTAACTTGTAAAATTAAACATCACAATTACTTGGAATATCATTCCATGTCTTGATAAACTATCTGACATCTTTTTTTATATTATGATCTATTCTTTCATGTATAGCATACCCTATTACCGGCGATCTATACATCTACACGATTTCAAAATTCAGTGTTTTGAAAATTGTACATGATAGCAAAAAAAAGACTGATATATGCTGCACATGATAGCAAAAACGACTGATATATGATGTACATAATAGCATAAAAGACGGATACCTGCTGTACATGATAGCAAAAACAAGTTATATATGCTGCACATGATAGCAAAAAAGACGTACATGATAGCAAAAAAGACTGATATATGCTGCAAATGATAGCAAAAAAGACTGATATATGTTGTAGATGATAGCAAAAAAGACTGATATATGCTGTACATGATAGCAAAAACTATTAAAATCTGTTGTACATCGATAGCAATAAAACATGTTTTGAATGGCACTCGTGAACACATATCCTGTTGTATCTGTCGTAATGATAAGGCGTGTATAGGTTTACGTATGAAGGGTTCCATTTTCCATAATGATAATGTGATAGCGATTGCAACACGTTTGACATACTTCATTTCGCTTCACATCAATTATTTTACATTTTCGTTTCTGCTTTCCAATTTAGAAGTGAAAACAATCTTAATTATTTGAAAAAGATCAAAGTTAGAGAAGAATTAAAGTTCACGAAGTTGCACAGAATTTACGAACAAACAGGAAATTTGAAAACGGACGAATTCCCCTGTTGTAATTTAACACTCTACAGGTGTGAAGCATTTTTCCTGACAAATAAGTTCTAGGTGAGTTTCTGTAAACTCTTTATATCGCGCATGTTATTGTCTATTGTCGAATTTGTCAAGTAGTGGGACCCTCATATTTCTGTTTTGTTGTTGTCACAAGTACTGAGCAGGTAGTGAAACCATCAGATTGTATTGTTTGTTGTCGAACTGAGCAGTCACATTTGTTTTCTGATGTCGTATTAGGCAGGTTATTGGAACCTCTTAGATATATTGTCTGATGTCGTATTAGGCAGGTTATTGGAACCTCTTAGATATATTGTCTGATGTCGTATTGGACAGGTAAAAGAATTCGAATTTATTGTCTGTTGTACTGACCTGATATTTGTTATCTGTTGTGTTCTGGAAGGTACACTTTAATGTTTTGTCTGTTGTATTACTAGGTAAGACATGGGTCTATCAGTTTTAACATATGCCTTTCGCTTAAAACAATTCGATACATCAAATAACCACTTTGCACTTTATTTGGCCGCTTTAACTTTTTTAATTTTAGCGTCACTGATGAAGTTTTTTTCTAGACGAAACGTGTGTCTGGCGTAAAGACAGAATTCCATTCCTGGTAAATATGATGCCACTGCTGATAGGGTTTTCATTCCCTGAGGGTATCACCAGACCTGTAGTCAGCACTTCTGTATTGACATGAATTATCACTGATACGGTCAATTTTTTACGTAAATTAACAGTTTACAAAACTTTGAATTCTTGAAATGATATGGCATTTCTTCCTCAGGAATTATGGATCACCATAGCCGTAATTGGCTTTTTGGGGTGAAATTTGGGTCCTCAATGCTCTTCTTCTTTGTACTTTATATGGCCGATTTTACTTTTTTTATTCGAGCGTCACTGGTGAGTCTTTTGTAGAAGAAATGCGCGTTTGGCGTTAATACAAAATTCCAATCCCGGTATCTATGGTGAGTATATTTGGATAAAATAGTGTATGTATAAATAAGCAATGTCAAAATGAATGCAATTCGTATGACAATGGTTGGTTTAAAACAGTTGACATTTCTAGAATGATATTTAAGTTTAAATCAACATTCAAATTAAAACTGTTCGATTTCAACTATATTCGTTTTTTGTTGTGTTTTTTTTTTTTTTTTTTTTTTTATCTCATTCATATTTTCTCATTTGAGAAATCACCTTTTAATTGTATTCATAACCCAAATCTTGTCATGCAAAGCTATAATCCATTCTACAATAATATTACATATCATGAATATTCCAACCAAATAGTTCATCGATTTGTCTTTGTTCGGTATAATTTACAATAAAGTGCAACCTTGTCAATAAGGACATTGATGTCACTGAAAACAAAATATTGATTCTTTCAAATTATATTTTTTCCAACGGAGTAAAAGAAATATTGTTTGAGATTAGTTTAAACATATGTATTTATAGTGGATTGGGAAACAAGTTTTGCAACTTATATTAATCCCTTTCCCCTTTGCGGGTGCAAGTACTGCCTTGTAGCGGCATTAGCCTGCTGTTTTTCTAAATCTATAAGGGTGTCTTTAACGTGCAAGAGATATGGCTCTCTCTTAACACGGGTGAGTCATTAATCGTCCCCTTCCGACGGACTATAATCGTTTCTTCAAGACCATACTCGCAAATGGTGTCAAGGAAGAGTCGAAAATTCAGTCCCTGAAATTTTCATCCCGGAACGGGAATCGAACCAGGAACCTTTGTGTTAGTAGTCCGAGATGTTAAAGCATATATTATGAAGTATATGCAAACTCATTACCCCATGTGCTGATGCTTTTCACACTGGGCTGTAGAAACAGAATCATATCAAGGTATTTTAATAAATTATAACATTGAATTTCAAAAGAGTTTCGATAAACAGACAACGTGATAAAATTGAGAGATTTTAAAATTGAAATGAACAACAAACATGGTAGAAAACCATATGATAACCTCTAAATCCCTCCTTTTTATGCCATTAGGGTACTGGTTCATTGACGTATACCCACATCTCTTTTCATTAATGCTAATGATAATTTATGAATAAAGTGCATGTAATTTTTTAGAATATTTGGTATGCTCATGGTCAAATTTAACGAACTGTGAATTCTAATGCGATATATATTGTAAGGTACTAAAGGAAGCAGTCCAATAACTGATTTTGTCATTTGTGTGAAATCCAATTATGAAACTTTACAGCATTTATCTTTAATACGAATCAATGTTGCATCGCCAACAGAAACAATTAAATTGTTATAAATTCATGAAATTTTCAATAATGAGATATCGTTGAAAATGTTATTAAAACAGGAACCAATAAAGGTGATTATCCCGATTATTAATACATTAATACATGTGTCTAAGTAGACTTGACAGAAAATTCCCGATCACGGCATCTTTGAAGTTTCGATTTTCATTAGTAAAAACTGCACATGCACATGGAATAATATGAATATACAGAGTTTTACAGTGCATACGTGGAAGTGTCATCATGAACAACCCTCAAAGACACCGATTAAAACCGAATCGATATCTAGAGGACAACCCTCAAAGACACCGAATTAAGCCGAAGCAATATTTAGAGGATAACCCTCAAATACATCGTTTAAAACCAAAGCGATACTCAAAGACACCAATTAAAGCCGAAAAGATATCTAGAGGGTAACCCTCAAAGACAACGATTGAAGCAGAAACGATATATAGAGGGTAACCCTCAAAGACAACGATTGAAGCAGAAACGATATATAGAGGGTAACCCACAAAGACACCGAATAAAGCAAAAGCGATATATAGAGGATATTAACTCTCAAAGATACCGATTAAAGCAGAAGCGATATCTAGAGGGAATGTGGACAATTGCTTTAAGCATATGTGAAGCGCTAATGTTATCCAGTCTAGACAAGATACATATATAACCAAATATCAACAAAGATCTTATAATACCGTCTAAAAATATCAAAACATTTACTGAAAGCTAGTTCAAAGTACTTATCTGCTGATGTCTCTTTACAGTCTTAAAACGGCGCCTGCACTCCTAAAAATATTTTATAACATCATCTTGTCCAATTCTCAAATGGATTTCTGTGCCGTGATTTACTAAAAATGCACAAAATGCATGTATAAAACCGAAACTGTGTTGTTGTAATTCAACGATCAGCGAGTCGGTGTCTTTACAATATGCCAAACTCATTCCGGGTCTAAAAACATTGTGAATAGATTTATTAGAAACTCTCAAATATTTGTAATCAGCACCAAATTCTCAAGATAAAAATAATAAGGTATGATGCGAAACAAATACTGGCCATGGTACAGAAACTTGAAGATCTGGCGGAATTAAACTCGTGGCTTTTATTTGGTTTAATTCTTGATCCCGTCCAGTGCACTTACACATGAAAACCAATTTTGGAAAAACGTGATTCAAGATAACGAGTACAAGCAAAATAATTTGTTGAAAGTTTGTGATTATTTCATTCACAACATTGTATACGATATTAAGGGGCTGCGTTTTCGGGTATGTGTATAAGTCCTCACGTTCGTTCGTCCGCCGTGTATCAGATTATGTGTTTGTCAAGGTAGTATTACTTGACATTGCGATGGTATCACCTTGAAACTAGTACACTTTTTCCTTTGATGTGATAATCGTCTGAACATGAGTATTATCTTCTGCGTTCCAGACTTCTTTTGTAAGCACTTCGTAGAGGAAATAATAAAAGTGCTTTGAAGTTCGCCAAATTTCGAATATTCCTTTTGAATTTTCAATAAAAAATAATTTATTTCAAAGCTTTCTGAATTAAATACTTTGTTTGGCTGTTGATGGTGTTATAAATCATCCTCCTTTTGTGAAATATGCTGATTATTTTTCAACTGTAATGGAATCACATTGCATGCGTTTTACATTAATTCAATGAGATTAAAAGAATCTTTTTTTCTTTTTAAGTTTTTGAAGTGAATCTAGGGTCTTATAAAATTTCTGAACAATAACTTGATTGACTTGTTGTTTATTCATGAACGGATTTTATCAAATTTGAAAATTCCCAAGATAAACATTGCAAATGCTTTACATTTGGTGTTTTGATACATGTAGAACAAAAACCATATTGATTCGTGATTGATGCATCATTGGAAAACATAAATTGCAAAATTGATAACTTTCAACTAATTTACAAAAGTATTTTATTTCATCATTACCGTTCTGCATCGGTTTAGAAATTGTACATTAATACAATTCTAAATCACAATGGCAATATATATTTTACAATGATGTTTATGGACGAATTTTAAAACCCAGTGTATTGTTTGGCTCTGGTATTGCAGCTCGATATAAATATCATGATAGCAATCTTATAAATGAAAACCATTGGAGAACAATAAACTTTCAAGCATCACAGAAGTGTGGTATTTTTTAATTTTACTGATTATATAATAGTATTTGAATTCCGATGATACAATTAACTTCCTATATGTTTTCTGATTGGAGTTCAAATTGAATGCGCATTGAAGATAATACATGTTAAAGCGTTAAATTATCTAAGTCAATAACCTCTTTCGTCATGTTGAAGGCGGAAATTTGTGTTGTTGTTCTAAACTGCTATATAACAAGATTGGAGTTACAAAAAAATATAAATTGTAATTTTGAACAAGGGTGATCACCTGTTTTTTTTTTTGCTAATTATATATATTTTATGTATATGTTTTTCCTGTTAAGAACATAAAACCCGATTCGTATGCTAAGAATGAATGTAATTACTACTAAAAGTGTAGAAACATGCGTATTACTTGATTTAATCCTATCTAGTAAGTACTATCTTTACCCCTCAATTTAACTTCATAACAGAACATTATTGTCTTTTAACAACCTTGACTAATATTGCCAGGAATTTTTATTGATAGCTTTTTATATAGTTACTCTCTTTGTCCATTATATATTTCAACATTTTTTCCCAGCAAGATAATTGAAATCAAAATTCTTAGTATCTAGCTTTAACCATGTTTTTCTGAAGAATATTTATATAATACTATTAAAATGGATAATAAAAACTTGCGAAAACCATGCAAAGGTCGTAGATGCCACTTCTTGCAATGACTCATTATCAGATCATTTTCACAAGTATTATGCATCAAAATTTCGACTTGCTACAATTCCCTGTCTTTTATTTCTTTCTACTAATTCCTCCTCCCAGGTGTCAAAATAATGTAAAAAAAGAATAAGTATTAGGAAGGGATATGTAGCAAGTCTAATAAAAATTGTAAACAATCTCACTTATCCTTTTAAATATGAAATTAAATGACGTGATTTATATAGAAATAAAACATGATACCCTACAAAGCCTTAGATCCGGGATTTTTATCTGTGTACATTTCTTTGGATCTTTGTAAATTACATTTACTATAAGCCTGGAAGCGACGCTAAACGTTCAGGGAAAACGGTACTATTTATTCTGCCATAGGCGACAATATTAACATTTTCTAAATTTACCACTTTTTAAGATAAAAACCTGGATAAAACAGTTATATGTTGTGTTAGTACTTTATTATTGTGTTTTAAAAATTAAAGCCAAATAGTATCATGACCAACTTCCAACGGAGCTTGTTTATGTTATTTTGCAACTCTTTTCGAATAATTCTCTAGAAAATATTTCAATAGGTTTCAAAATTTATATTGTAAATATACACATTACAGTTATTCATAGATAAATAAAAAATATATTGTACCCTTACATCCAATCACAGCGCTCTTAAGTTGACTTCCTACGCCCTGTCTTGGGCACACTTATGCAAATCGCACAAACCTATCGCACTATAAATTTGTGCACTCAGTTTGCAAATATCATCAGGAAATTCTGGATGCATTTATTTTATCTATCATATCTCTATATTTTGATTTCTACATGAATGCCTTTATATTCTCAACTCGTATTTGAAGTTGTCTTTACTTATGTTAGATGTTGTATGCGGTGAAACCTAAGGCATGCAATTGGTTCGGACCTCTTATGAAGAGACTTATTTTGGTCTCATGAAACATCTCAAATTTTAAGGATTTCCTGATTTTACTTAAATCAATTCAAACATTCTACAGGGAAACTCAGTTTTGCCGAAGAATTTCTTAATTCAGGAGTTTATGAATACCTTTACGCACTTTCAAAATAAACAATTTATATAAAAAGGTATTTAGATATAAAAATATACCAGAATTGAAATGATGTACGCCAGATACGAGTTATGTCTACAAAAAAGCATCAGTGACGCTCGAATGAAAAAAGTTAAAAGGTTAAATACATTTCAAAGTTAAGGAATGTTTATAATAGGAACGTGACTCAAAAAAGGAACAAAAGAGAAACAACTCGAGGTCAGAATACCGTTAGTAATGATGACCGTGCTTGAAAGTCGCATGTAAAGCTCTTTCTGCCGTGTCCTGAATTTAGAACGAAAATACGCTTTCACGAGTGAATTTAATAGTATTGCATGCAAGTAGTATTTTAGCGCACGAAATAATAAATAGAAAGCTCCTCACTGATACTACTTAGTTGTAAGACTAACTTAAATTAAATTTTAGGTGGGGTAAAGTTGTGGTTTATGAACAACGTCAAACATCTTTCATTTTTTTACATTGGTTTAAATCCATTTAATTTTAATTTCATAATGTTTAACGTGTTAATTGTATGAAGTTCAGAATGGCAGGCTGCCGCTTAAACAACAACAAAAAAATGTTACCATTTTGTGTTGTTTATAGTATATGTAGCTTTAACTGTCTGTCAGTCATGTGAACTATTCTGTACACTATAATTGGTTCCCTTATCAAGTCAAATTATGAAGTTTATTCGCCAATCGTTCAACTAATAACAGTTTTCCTCCGAGTTACAAGTGTACTTTAATATTGATTTCCAGGACACTATTAGCCCACTTTCTCTTTCATTACTGCACGTTTTACTATTTCTTTTACCATCAGTATGTTATGATAAAGATTTATATATATATATTTATCAGTTCCCAGAAGACTGATAAAATGTTTTGTTGAATATTTCAATTCCCTTTTATTTGCCTATCTCCTTTTTTCTCCTTTTGGGTTTTGCCGATTAGTTTATTTATTATTTAAAATAATTACGTTTGCAGATACTAAATTACTTTGAACGCCATAGTGAAATGTTCTTTACATTTGTAGCAAGCATTTAACACACAAGAAGGTATGGGTAATATTATATATAATTCATACTATATGGAATCCCATCGGTTTGGATGTCAGACATAAATCACGTGGGCATTCGATACGATTTGGACAAAAAAATAAAATATGATTCTTTTTGTTTCAAACATTACTAAAAGCAGTCAATTTGGTTGTATTTTTTCAAAAATAAGCTAGACATATCGCAAATGTTTCATTGGATTGTCAGTCAATTATTCCAGGTCATTTGAATCCGTAGTCATGCGACATTTAGTTCAACCATATACTGGCCTAATATGCCTTACGCATGTACTGAGCATGTTCAGTTATAAAAAAACCAGACTATCAACAACGCGGTTCGAAACTGTGAAACAATGGAGCCACGGGGAAGAACAATATCGTTAACTGATAAGACCAACACAAAATAATTCATATACAAACCTATGTGAACAAACACATTATTTCCTTCTTTTTTTTAATCTACGACTTGAAATCATAGAGACATAATTTTTTTTAAAAAGCGGTGTTAAACGAGAGGGTGTGCTTTTCTGTGCATTTATATTTATATCTGTGTTTTATCGGATTATAAAAAAAGAGGGTTTTAGCTGTCAAAGGAGTAGGTTCGGTAAAGGCCGATTTCGGCCTCAATTTTCAAGTTCATCTAACGAAAGATTTGAGACACTTTTTGAACACTTAAGTGTCTATTTCAATTGATTCAATTAGTTTATGTGAAAGATTTTAACCGATTAAGTTATAAAAAAACGCTCCGATTCAAGTTTAAATATGAAAAATCTTTCAAATATGCCAAAAAACGTCACTTTTCAGATGGTTTTTGTCAAAAATGAAAGTGGCCGCATCCGTGTTCATCCTCAACCTTTATATATGTTATGTATTATCATCAAATACAACTTACATTTCAATATTATGAATGAACACGAATGCGGCCACTTTCATTTAAGACGGTAACCGTCTAAAATTTAACTAAAATGCTGAAATTGTGAAGATTTCAGTAATTTAGCATGACTTAATGATGCTAGTACTCGATAAATGTGCATTGAATTGTCAAAAACAATCCATATTTATGTAGCAGAAGCATTCTCCTTTTCAATAAATATCTTAACGATTACATTTTCACAATTTTCTAAAACTGCTATATTTTGGGGCCAAAAAGGGGTCTTACTGAACCTTCACCTTTATTTTCACCAACTTGACTCACATTTACATATTTGATTTATAACAAACTAATACGTATATACGAATTTTCAAAAAAGTCTAAAATAAATATTTGGCAATGCATGGACTGGATGATATATCGTGTTAATTGAGTCTAGACCCCATCTTATAAAATTGAATTTCACATGAATACGAATTCCCATGAGGTCGAATAATTCAATTGCAAATCAATAATACATCAGCAATGTTTTGCGGTTATTTTGTCAAATAAACTGCGTATAGCAAAATACTCCGGTTTTATCAATATTTGAAACATGAAAAATCGAATTTCAAAGTTTTGTCTTCATCCTACCTTATGTCATTTTATAATGATATTTTATTTTAATAAAATGCAATATTTATGAATACTCATATAAAACAACGTCAATACAATGCAGAGGGATATTTAAAACACAACAAACGAAAATCTTACTAAGTTCATACGTTCATTGTTTAAACATTAAATTTTCATCATGAGAAATTAATGCTTCGTAGCTTAGTTTTATAGTGGATAAAAGCGTTGAAATATGTACATTTTCAGTATCAATACATAAAGCACGAAAAAAAACATCACAGCGCCTTAGCCAAAATTGAACCCCAGAAGAAAATTGTATTTCACAGTTTTGTGATGTTTAATTACATGTCGCAGACGCAAAAGTAGTCTTTGTTCAAACGTGTTTTAAACAATTAAAAGTCTTCTCCCGGCTAGTTTTTTTAATGAAAAAAAAATAATAACGAAAAAAAAAGAAATATTAAAATGAAACCTTGGCATTTGAAATGTCAAGCGTTATTATTTTTCATACAAAACATAAACAAAATTTATATTTGAATGCGACCATTACATAAATCTTGAAAATTTGTTTCAAGAATATCTTTGAATTAAAGGTACCAGGCTTAAAATTTAGAACGCCAAAAATGCTTCGTCTAAAGCTTATTGTATAACAACCTTTTTAAATGATTTTGGTAAATTGGATAAAAAAAAAATAAAAAAAAGGTCATACAGATGATACAAAAATATTCTAATTCAAGAGTTTCTCCATACATTATAGTGTTCAATGTTGAAAAAAAAATTGATTACCAGCATCGAAAAAAAAACCGGAATAAAACGTTTGGGCGGAAAAATTTCTGGCTCAGATAAATTAACAAAATACCCCCCCCCCCCCTTTTTTAAGTTAAGTGATTGCTTCTTTATGAAAGCCATTTTGATTATTTGCAGTAGTTATTCTCATAAAGCCAATGCATTACATCGGTACAGAGATTGAAGGAGAAGAAGGAATGATATATTAGGGATCACTATATTCCTATCTTTTCTGTTTGTTTCAAATGGTATTTCTTCTCCAAGGAGTATTTGGCAAAGGGAGGGGGTAATGTTTTTTTTTTTTTTAGTTTTAAGGGTAATTTAATGGATCCGAGATACATGTACTAGACAAACAATACATTTACCTCACAATTTTTAAGTAATGCATTTATGAGTGAATCGTTGTTTGAGTAAAGACCAGTGGCAAACACTTCTGTGCAAGTCAAGTCGATTCGGAAAGACCTTAATTTTCAAATCAACTGATTTTTATAGTTCGTTCTTATGTTGTACTGTTATACCACTGTCCCAGGTTAGGGGGAGGGTTGGGATCCCGCTAACATGTTTAACCCCGCCACATTATTTATGTATGTGCCTGTCCCAAGTCAGGAGCCTGTAATTCATTGGTTGTCGTTTGTTTATGTGTTACATATTTTGTTTTTCGTTCATTTCTTTTTTTTATATAAAGAAGGCCGTTAGTTTTCTCGTTTGAATTGTTTTACATTGTCTTATCGGGGCCTTTTATAGCTGACTATGCGGTATGGGCTTTGCTCATTGTTGAAGGCCGTACGGTGACCTATAGTTGTTAATGTCTGTGTCATTTTGGTCTCTTGTGGACAGTTGTCTCATTGGTAATCATACCACATGCATCTTCTTTTTTGATATGTGTTCGGCAATGATGCTGCTTTAAGTCTTGATAAGGGCTTAATAAAGCTACGTTAAGTTTAAAAAAAAAAAAAATAAATATATCAAGTTTAGACAAATATTTCTGTAAAGAACTTTATTAATAACTGTTATAAATATCAATTTTATTCAAAAATTGTTTCTTCCTTAAATATACACGGTGAAACTAATGTTTTAAATGCGGAGTTTTGTGTACACTTAATCTACACAAGGCCTACATAGAGTATCGACTGCATCTAGACAAAACATGTTTAACACTACATGTAAACATTGAATTTTATCAATGGGGACGTAATTTTGTTTAGTTTACGTGTGAGTTACACTTACAACAACACCGAGTTTAGGTCAGTCATTCACATTGCCGATTGTAATAGTGGTGTTATGTGTTGGGTCAATAAAAAGATGTAATATCGTTACAATACTAGTATGATATTAAAGTTGAACAATATATCGGTTCCAGTCCTGTACAATTGACGAGTTCGGGCTTTATTTGTACTCATAAGAGTATTAGGCGTTATCGTGACTGAAAACAATTTTTATCAATTCATTTGCATTGCAACTGCCATGAAATTCGTTATATCGGCTGATAATGCATTGAATAAGCTAGAGGCTCTAAAGAGCCTGTGTCGCTCACCTTGGTCTATGTGAATATTAAACAATGGACACAGATGGATTCATGACAAAATTGTGTTTTGGTGATGGTGATGTGTTTGTAGATCTTACTTTACTAAACATTCTTGCTGCTTACAATTATCTCTATCTATAACAGTACTTTCTGTGGAAAATGTTATTGAAAATCTTCAAATTTTAAGAAAATTTCTAAAAATTGTCTATGAAGGGCAATAACTCCTTAGGGGGTCAATTGACTATTTTGGTCATACTGACTTATTTTTAGTTCTTACTTTGCAGTACATTATTGCTGTTTACAGTTTATCTCTATCTATAATAATATTCAAGATAATAACAAAAAAACAGCAAAATTTCCTCAAAATTACCAATTCAGGGGCAGCAACCTAACAACCGATTATCCGATTCATCTGAAAATACCAGGGCAGATAGATCGTGACCTGATCAACAATTTTACTTCCTGTCAGATTTGCTCTTAATGCTTTGGTTTTTGAGTTATAAGCCAAAAACTGCATTTTACCACCATGTTCTATTTTTAGCCATGGCGGCCATCTTGGTTTGTTGGCCGAGTTACCGGAAACATTTTTTTAACTAGATACCCAATGATGATTATGGCTAAGTTTGGTTAAATTTGGCCCAGTAGTTTCAGAGGAGAAGATTTACGAAAAATGGTTAAAAATTGACTATAAAGGGCAATAACTCCTAAAGTGGTCAACTGACCATTTTGGTCATGTTGACTTATTTGTAGATCTTACTTTGCTGAACATTATTGCTGTTTACAGTTTATCTCTATCTATAATAATATTCAAGATAATAACCAAAAACAGCAAAATTTCCTTAAAATTACCATTTCAGGGGCAGCAACCCAACAACGGAATGTCCGATTTATCTGAAAATTTCAGGGCAGATAGATCGTGACTTGATGAACAATTTTACACCCGTCAGATTTGCTCTTAATGCTTTGGTTTTTGAGTTATATGCCAAAAACTGCATTTTACCCCTATGTTCTATTTTTAGCCATGGCGGCCATCTTGGTTAGTTGGCCGGGTCACCGGACACTTTTTTAAACAAGATACCCCAATGATGATTACTGCCAAGTTTGGTTAAATTTGGCCCAGTAGTTTCAGAGGAGAAGATTTTTCTAAAAGATTACTAAGATTTACGAAAAATGGTTAAAAATTGACTATAAAGAGCAATAACTCCTAAAGTGGTCAAGTGACCATTTTGGTCATGTTGACTTATTTGTAGATCTTACTTTGCTGAACATTATTGCTGTTTACAGTTTATCTCTATCTATAATAATATTCAAGATAATAACCAAAAACAGCAAAATTTCCTTAAAATTACCATTTCAGGCGCAGCAACCCAACAACGGAATGTCCAATTCATCTGAAAATTTCAGGGCAGATAAATCTTGACCTGATGAACAATTTTACCCTGTCAGATTTCCTTTAAATGCTTTGGTTTTTGAGTTATGAGCCAATAACTGCATTTTACCCCTATGTTCTATTTTTAGCCATGGAGGCCATCTTGGTTGGTTGGCCGGGTCACCGGACACATTTTTTAAGCTAGATACCCCAATGATGATTATTGCCAAGTTTGATTAAATTTGGCCCAGTAGTTTCAGAGGAGAAGATTTTTCTAAAAGATTACTAAGATTTACGAAAAATGGTTAAAAATTGACTATAAAGGGCAATAACTCCTAAAGGGGTCAACTGACCATTTCGGTCATTTGACTTATTTGTAAATCTTACTTTGCTGAACAATATTGATGTTTACAGTTTATCTCTATCTATAATAATATTCAAGATAATAACCAAAAACAGCAAAATTTCCTTAAAATTACCATTTCAGGCGCAGCAACCCAACAACGGAATGTCCAATTCATCTGAAAATTTCAGGGCAGATAAATCTTGACCTGATAAACAATTTTTCCCTGTCAGATTTCCTCTAAATGCTTTGGTTTTTGAGTTATGAGCCAATAACTGCATTTTACCCCTATGTTCTATTTTTAGCCATGGCGGCCATCTTGGTTAGTTGGCCGGGTCACCGGACACTTTTTTAAGCTAGATACCCCAATGATGATTATTGCCAAGTTTGGTTAAATTTGGCCCAGTAGTTTCAGAGGAGAAGATTTTTCTAAAAGATTACTAAGATTTACGAAAAATGGTTAAAAATTGACTATAAAGGGCAATAACTCCTAAAGGGGTCAACTGACCATTTCGGTCATTTGACTTATTTGTAAATCTTACTTTGCTGAACAATATTGATGTTTACAGTTTATCTCTATCTATAATAATATTCAAGATAATAACCAAAAACAGCAAAATTTCCTTAAAATTACCATTTCAGGCGCAGCAACCCAACAACGGAATGTCCAATTCATCTGAAAATTTCAGGGCAGATAGATCTTGACCTGATAAACAATTTTTCCCTGTCAGATTTCCTCTAAATGCTTTGGTTTTTGAGTTATGAGCCAATAACTGCATTTTACCCCTATGTTCTATTTTTAGCCATGGAGGCCATCTTGGTTGGTTGGCCGGGTCACCGGACACATTTTTTAAGCTAGATACCCCAATGATGATTATTGCCAAGTTTGGTTAAATTTGGCCCAGTAGTTTCAGAGGAGAAGATTTTTCTAAAAGATTACTAAGATTTACGAAAAATGGTTAAAAATTGACTATAAAGGGCAATAACTCCTAAAGGGGTCAACTGACCATTTCGGTCATTTGACTTATTTGTAAATCTTACTTTGCTGAACAATATTGATGTTTACAGTTTATCTCTATCTATAATAATATTCAAGATAATAACCAAAAACAGCAAAATTTCCTTAAAATTACCATTTCAGGGGCAGCAACCCAACAACGAAATGTCCGATTCATCTGAAAATTTCAGGGCAGATAGATCTTGACCTGATGAACATTATTACATCGTGTCAGATTTGCTCTAAATGCTTTGGTTTTTGAGTTATAAGCCAATAACTGCATTTTACCCCTATGTTCTATTTTTAGCCATGGTGGCCATCTTGGTTGGTTGGCGGGGTCACGCCACACATTTTTTAAACTAGATACCCAAATAATGATTGTGGCCAAGTTTGGTTTAATTTGGCCCAGTAGTTTCAGAGGAGAAGATTTTTGTAAAAGTTAACGACGACGGACGACGGACGACGGACGACGGACGCAAAGTGATGGGAAAAGCTCACTTGGCCCTTCGGGCCAGGTGAGCTAAAAACTGATTTTGTAATTATGTACATGACATATTTTGTTGCTTTTTTGTATACTTCCTCCAACCAACCATGTCAATCTCCTGTCTTTACAAATTGAATAAACAGCCATGGAGTATGATGACTTCATCTGTGAATGTTACAATTTAAATGTTTTTGTAACATTTTCTTGAAAAAAAAAATGATTTTTATACTTAGTTACAATGTATCCCGCCATTTATACAGTTAGATACACATTGTCCAAATATCTCTATCGAAACAACGATCGCTGGGTCTGCAAATTTTTTTTAAGAACTCAAATAAAACATTTATTTTAATTAGGGGGGGGGGGGCATTCTAACAGACCCTATTTACTGTCTACTAAATCAGCGGTGTAAGTCAGATGTGGAATTATTTTTTTTGAAAAGCTACAATTACGTGAAAATATTTTAAGTTTTGAGACAAACAAGGTTAATCTTTATAATCAGTCACAGAATGCTAAAGCAGTATTCGTATCAAAATTACGCTCGTTTTGGTGTGTTTAATGTAGTTTTACGATGAGCAAAGTTGGTACAGACGTCTGACTAGGCCTTTAAAAACCAACCGAATTTACATTGATGTATTCAAAGATACCTACCAATACATCAATTTCATTTGAAAACGATGACTTATTTATACATTTCCTAGCTACCAGACATACAATTGACATCTTAATTAGATGTTAACGACATGAATCATTCTTAAGAATCAGATTTAAAGATAAGTACATAGTTTTTACAGACAGCTTAACTGAAGATGAATATATATAAATCATTGACACGAGTTGTATATAAATCATTGACATACATACACCAACGTTATAGTATATATCCGTGAAATAGTACCCAATTGATATATTTGACATGTCAAAAGAGTGGCCCAAACCTGCAGCACGTACGTCTGCATACACCTGTGTATTAAAGGATACTCGGAGACATAACCCCAACCACGTGAGCGTATCACAAAACTGTGTATCCACTGCGATCACATAGAAAATAAAAGCTGCAGAACCCCCTGGCGAGGCCCCTGCTGACTGACAGTCATATGTAAAGGCCTCCAACATCTTAATATCTTTTTAGTTTGATTGTTTGTTACTTTGTTGAAATCTTGCATTTTCATTCATTGTTATTAAACGGACCTGGTTTGATGAACGACTGAGCCAAACAGTTTTAAAGGTTTTGAATGATATTAATTGTACTTTTTATTTGAATTGTGTCTTTTGGATACTGTCATTGAAATAGATAAAATCCGTGTAACATCAACATGTATCTTGATATTTAAATATTTATTCTATCCATATAGTAAAAACTATGTTTAAATAATACATTGAAAGTATTGGAAACAAAACATGATAATTGAAACAGACATCAATACAAGGTTAAAAGTGATTAAATCAACCATTATATTTGTATCATGTAGAATACAAGGATTATACCAAGAAACACGAATTAAAAACATAATAAAGAGAACAATTACTCGTTCATTTTCTTGGAATTGGAAATGTTTGACCCTTTAATAAATTACTGACTCGTATTTATTCCCTATTAGGGTATGATTTATTTTGACGACATGTATCTTGACGACTTAATCATTGTCAGTTATTGTACAGTAATCATTATACTAATATACATGATGTTTTTTATTTCCTTATTCCTCAAGTTGTATTTCCATTTATGTATACTGAGGCAAAAAAAAAAACGGGCACAAAAAAGCAAACAACAATCTACAAACATTACACAGAAAAGGCTACACAAAAAGAACTTCACCCAAAAACTGGGGCTGATATAAACATTCTCCGGAAGAGTAATCAGTTTCTTTTCTATCACTGATATGCCAGCAGTACTCGTCATATTGTCAAAGATACAATTGAAAACATTTGCGAGTTCTAAAAATAATTTAAAAATACCTTTTTTACCGAGAAAACACTTAGAACTTTATTCAAGAACTAGGTAGAAATAAGCGACTGCAATATTTATTATAGTCACAATCATCAATATAACTTTTGACTTCAAGTTCAGGGAATATATCGCTTGGTATGGAGGTATTTAGAAACTCATTCATGAAAATTAGTCATGAAATACCGTGAACCTAATCAAAATAGATGTAAGAAGATGTGGTATGAGTGCCAATGAATCAACTCTCCATCCAAGTCACAATTTGTAAAAGTAAACCATTATAGGTCAAAGTACGGTCTTCAGCACGGAGCCTTAGCTCACACCGAACAGCAGGCTAAAAAGCACAGTTGTTTATCAGTATAATATCAAATTTTAAAAAAAAAGTAGAAAAATATTCAGGGGTAAACTATTGTATTACTACCATAGTAATATTATATTTCATATTTTTGATTTACCATTATCAATACAAAAAAGCTTTGTTTTCAAACATCCATTCAAATTTTTATTAAATTTACTAAAGTTTTTGTCTGCAACAAATCAATCCTTCAATATTACTGTTAATAGCTTCTCATTAAATATTAATTCCATCAATTAAAAAACAATAAATAATATTTACACAGTGAATCATTAGGTACGTTAAAAGCTTTTGGCTATCAGTATTATATTGATCTATATTGATATGGTTACACAAGATGGAATAACAACAGATCAGGCGTACTAATTGTTAACCCCATTTATACTGGACCATCGCTATCCATGCCTTAACACTTTTAATTTCATCGTTTTACTTGCTATTTCGACTTTTTGTCAATTTGCCTTATATTTATTTCACAGCAAGGCTATCTTCAAGTCTTTCGGTGTTTACTTTAAAAGCTCATTTTGTGATCTTTGATAATCTAACAATTATGGTGTTTTTCTAAACAGATGAGCACGTTTTAAACGCTAAAAGATATCTTAACACACCATGTTTGATCAATTTTTTTTTTAATTGGGGTTTATCCAAAAATATCATTACAAACTGGGAAGCAAGGTCCTCCGATGCAAAAACGTACAAAACGAGTTAAAACTCCATTTAGAGGCAAATATAAGCGATCGAATAGTCCGCGATAGGTTAAAAAAAACCGTATTGTATCAAAATTATAAGATGTACAATTGGCCTTATTCTATTGATATTTATGGGTTGTTCTTTCCTGTAATGACATCGGTCTTATATTACGAAAGTGAAAGAGGAACGTTTTATGTAACAAGTGGGAAAAGGGAAATGGTATTGAACCTGCACAATGTCAGGAAGACACATAATGGTTGTATTGTATCAGAGTAGTCACGTATCCATAAACAATAAGGAAGTGGTGACAGGCGGATGAAAATTTAACAAAATAATATATTTTTGTTTTTCTCTGAAATGGTAACTATATATATAGAATAATGGAATTTTTGTTTTTGATACTGACTTATCAGCAAGAATATCAAGCGAGCCCGCTAATGCGAACTGTTATTTTCGAGCTGATGAAAATTGTCTGTTTATTGGAAAGTTATAATTGTTTTCGTTGTTGAGAATATGAAGTAAAATGCAATAGTGAGTCAAACTACGTTTACGCGTATAAAACCTTGGGATAGTCGTTCAGTTGTAACATGGAAGTATTATATTGACAATATAATACTTCCATGGTTGTATGAATGAAGTCGCGTGCATATACTCTGAAAGCTGGAATGAGAACAAGTTAAATTGTATTAGTTAACCATGGAAGTATTATATTGTCAAACATATGCATGTCTTTTTTGTTTGATGGTAACCAATTCAAAGGGCTAACAATGCTTTCTCAGTTTTCTAGCTTGGTTTTCAGCGAGTTATTTTTGAAAAAAAGTTTTATAAAAAATGAAAACATTTAGATATGGCCCCACAATTAATGTCACTTAATGTAATGCTGTGAACGGTATGTCTTATGTGGGTTAATTAACATGCAGATTAATAAACAATTGTGAAGGAAACTGCACACAATTATTTTATCCATTTAATAGTATTCATCTTTTTTGGGTATCGACCTTTTATATTATGGTAGGCATTTTTGTTTTATATTTTATGTTAGTACTTGAATCTAACACAGTGTATGTTTTATGTTTTTGTCTTGGATTTGTTTTAATTACCATGCTGAATGTACAGCGCCATAGAGTAATTTTTATTTTTTTATATAGGGTGCTCTATAAATTTTCATTATTATTATTATTATTATTAAAGAAAAAAGTTGATTATTAAAATTATAAATTATCTAGATCTATCTAATATTAAAAAAGAAGATGTGGTATGATTGCCAATGAGACAACTCTCCACATGATACCAAAATAACACAGAAATTAACAACTATAGGTCCGAAATGACAATGTGAAAAAATCAAACGAGAAATCTAACAGCCAAATTACAAAAAATGAACGAAAAACAAATATGTAACATTAAAACAAACGACAACCACTGAATTACAGGCTCCTGACTTGGGACAGGCACATACATAAATAATGTGGCAGGGTTAAACAGTCCAACCCTCCTCTAACCTGGGACAGTGGTGTAACAGTACAACATAAAAACAAACTATAAAAATCAATTGAAAAAGGCTTAACTCATCAGATGGATAAAAAGACAAATATTACAAATACAAGTGAACGTCGACAACAACAACTAAAAGACACTAAGTACAGATCTGAGAGTACTCGCAGTTACTGACAGACAATTCAAAGCCACTGACAACTAATAAAAAAAAATCATGCGTCTAAGACTAAATTATCAATCAGTGCACATCCACCATCCTATGGATTTAGTTGAAAGACGTCATATACGGTCAGAGAAAAAAATGACCCTGTGTAGTTTTCCCTAATCTTAGGAAACAAATACATTAATAGTATAATTACTATAGCAGATATCTGAAATCTGTAAAGTTGTAAAATTTTAGATATATTTTACTATAATAGCAAGACATAAAAATGAGGGTATATCGGACAGGGGCAGACATTTTACCTTGCATCAGGTCATTAACGACCGCACGTGACTGCGTACTTGTACATCCCGAACAGTTTAACGAACGCCCAACTTTTGCAAGGGTTTTATTGCCAGTCGAAAGAAAGCAAAAAGTGACATATTTCTATTCCCAGTCACATATGGGGGCCTGCGGTCATATGACAGATACAAAAGGTTTGAAAAATGCAAACAACACTTAATACATTGCATGCGTCTGAGGCGCTTTTCTGGATTACCTTTATCTTGAGCCCTCAAAGCCGAATATTTGAAAGCCAATGATTTATAAAGAAAAGGACATAAAACAATATCCAAATACTTCTAAGCACAACTTTCCTTGAGGGAGTTGATACCTTAGTTTCTTAATCATTTATACATTTTTCCAATACTTGACCATATTTGTTGACAGTCTTGCTGTTAAGCGGAATAACTCTGGCTGTTTTTCTGTAACTGTCAAGATTGTCAACTGCTTAATAACATATTCGACTAACTGCTCTCGTCGTTAAGAACTTAATTCCTTTCTCATATTTCATTGCTTTTTATAAACATCGTCGTTTCTTCTGTGTGATGATAAAAATAAATGAACGCGTAAATCTATGTTAATAAAAAAATATTAAAAGACTAAACCGAGGACTTAACAAAAGGTATCGGTCTGGTAACAAACTGACACACTGCTTACATAATTCCGGAAAATTTTAGGTTTAGAATTTATTTCTAAAATTTAACGAGGGGAATGACAGACTGCATCCTACTTGTTACGTGTATTTAGTTTGTAATTAGTTTTTTCATTATAATTTGTTTATTTTATTTTTATTTCCCCCCTCTATGATGATTAAATACACGTGTATGTATTTTCAGCAACAATATCGATTACTGAGATGTACGTGTTGTAAGGGAGATAATTATACAGACATGAAAATATATTAAATTAAAGTAACGTGTAAATGATTTGATGAAGTCTAATTGGTTTGTCAATATCTGATGATTATTTCATTGTTTGATCGTTGTCTGGAAATGATGAAATTTATCTTATGTTCAATAGTAGCTAACAACATGGTATAAATTAGAACAAATTGTTAATTGTCTCATCTACAAATGGTGGTACTATATATATAATACATCTGTTATAGTATGATGGAACAACAGAACAATTCGTCAGTTGACATACTGTCTTAATAAAAACATAAAGTTTTATTAAACCTCACAAGATAAATCTTTTCAAAATATTGGGCATATTTTTATTTTTAATCTGTTATCATCTTTGTTCAGTTCGCTCAAGGTTTTGGTTGGTGAACCTTTTAAAAAAAAAACAAAAAAAACAACGCGTTATAAATTTCATGCGTCCGAAGCGGTTTTCTGGAGTTTTCTTTAAAATCAGGAACGTTCAATGCCAAATATTAAAAAGCTAAGGATGTATAAGAACCAAAAAAGTTGAAGAGCTACCCATTCAAAAAGGACATAAAAATCGTCAATCCATCCAAGGTCAATTTGCCCGACTGGATTTGAAACAATTACAAAATTCATTTAAACAGACAGTTTTCGTACCCTTTCATATTTTTTATCACTGCATGAAAATACCGTTTTGAATTGTTTTACCGTTTTATCATGTCCGGGACTTTTAAGGCCAACTTTACAGTTTTGGTTGTTCTCGTTGTAGAAGAAAGAACCTCAACTGATATTGTATAGTTTGTCTTTCTATGATGAGATGTAACACTATTATTTCAGGTTAGGGTGAAGGTTGGCGCCTGATAAAACGTTGTTCACTTTTACATATTTTGACTTCAATGGAGAGTTGGCTAATTGGCACTCATACCACATCTTCTTATATCTAACTACTCTATAATTGCTTACATCCTCGCCCTTTCGGGCTCTATATTTGCTGTCTCATTATAAATAATCTGGATTTTTTTCAATAAATACATGTAAAGCGTTTTAAAAAGTCATACACACGTGCGTGTAAATATTGTAATATGTTAATTTTTACTTCGATTTTTATATCTGATGAAATAAATTTTGTTATCTGAACATACACACATCGTTCTATAAAATATTTATATTTTTCGGAATATTGTAAAGATGACAGTATTTATCAGATGTTATTCAATTCTATAATTTGATGATATTTAACAACTTTTGTATTTTAGAAGGAGTGTGTCGTGACACATATATTCCAGAACCTTCAACCAAATTCCATGACCTTCAACCAAATGATAAGATCTGTTAAACTTTCCAAGAGATTATAACACATTTTCCTTCAAGAAAATGTCTTTCAGTTTTTCTTGTTCGTAGCAACCCCACTATGAAAAATAATGAAAGTTTTTCAGATGTTATTTAATTCTATAATTTGATGATATTAAACAAGTTTTGTATTTTAGAACCTAAGGAACATTTAGTGTTCTCGACATCTACAAAATGAACTTTGCTCAAACATTTTTTAGGGACTGTCTTGAACTTACAATTAGGTGTTTGTAGAGTTTTTACTCCATGAAAAATCCTCCCTTTCACCTTTCATTGCAAGCTATGTTTCTTTGCTTTGGAATTTGTCACGTTCAGGGTGGGATTTTTTACATACTAGTAATTTGATATACAATTTCCATATTCTCTAATGGTGTGAACTCGAGGTTCATCGATGCCATGCCATGTAAGGAATACAACTTACTGGTTATATATCAAAGATATATGGTTTATAATTTAGTCCGCCATGTATGAGCATTTCGACTTCATAAGGATCAACAGCTGCAAGCAAATCAAGGCAGTTGTAAAGCTAAATCAGCCATGAATTAGAAAAGCATTGAAACCGAAAACTCCAAAATGCCACATGTGTTAGTGGTTGATGCAATATACCTGGGTAAGAAAACCCTTTGTGTTTTAATCATTTTGGCATTTGATGAAACACAACACTGTTTCTTGGCGAAAGACGTAAAAACTTTTCTTCTCTATTAGATCATGGCTGGCTAAAAGATATAAAAGTCAACAAGACAATTATTATCCCTATAAAATAATAAAATCATATTAAAACTATACTCAATAGAAAGATCTGAAAAAGATAAACATTTCCAAAGTTTCAAATGTAAAACAAAACCTTTTTCTTGAAGCAGAATTTTTAAAAATCGAATGTCTAGCCACTATGTCCAAACGTAATTTTTGTCCATTCCTTAGGTGAAACATGTTGTACAAATACTAAATGTGCATTTATAATACAAAACTAAAATATTTATAAGATAAAAACTATAAGTTCATACAAATGGCTAAATGATGACCTTACAATTTTTTTCGGAAAGCATTCCCTATGTCTAGCCATTATGTCCAAGGGCGTCATCTTGACGTTTTTGCACAGTGGCGTCTTTTATACAAATACACACTATTTACAAACTGTTTAGGCAGTTAAAATAATGCCGGGAAATGTTCATTCCAAAATGGTCTGCAGAATCAAAATAACACTCAGATTAGAAAAACACACGAACATAAGGAATAAACCCTTTATAGACATAGGGGAAAGGGGGGATGGGCCGAGGGATAATTTCTAATGGACAAAAGTTTTTACGCAAATCTAAAACACCTTTATAGATTAGAAACCGATTTGAATCCGAGGTACAAGGGTCTTATAATTTTTAACGAATTAAATAAATACGTATTTGTAAAATAAAATCGTCGCATCAGTGCCAAAAAAGATAGAGAAATAGTCTGAAAACTCGCACAGACACATACAAATATTGGACAAAAGTGAGTTCAATCTAAAAAAAACCATTTCAACTAAAATCCTTATAAAAAGAAATATTGCTGAATTATTATATGACCGATTTTTATGAAATAAATACCATAAGTGGTTATGTTCAATTTGTCAAAAAAATGTTCAGCTATATTTTTGTTTTCATGTGTCCCTCCGGGAGCAAGATTTTTTTTAAAGGTTGCTGTGTATCCTATCCAAAATAAAATTGAAAAAATTTGCATTTGTTTTCATCTCATTACAGATCAGAAAATAAAAGCGATCCTTACTTAATTGCCTTATACATGATAAATTTTGAATCATTTCGTCAGCTTATTGTATTTTTTTGATAAAAGTCGATTGAGTTGGTTCTCCGCTCTTGATAACAAAATGTCAAAGTAAGTATATGGCGTCACATTTGTCAATTATACATGTTACGTCTTGCGATGCAATACCGTGCGTAACGTCTGTGTCTAATATAAACCCCACAAGGTTGAATTCAAGTGCTCTGAAAGGTCAAGCAGATAATTCTCTGCTAGCGGTAGCCATATTGTTTCTCATGATAATTTAAATCTGGTGACAAGTCATAACAGAGGAGTTGGTGTCGTGACACACATATTCCATAACCTTCAACCGAGTGATAATAAGATCTGTTAAACTTTCCAAGAGATTATTACACATTTACCTTCAAGAAATTTTGTTTAATTTTTTATTGTTTGTAGCCATCTTCGCTAGCCAAGGGTTACGCGAAGATGGTTTGTAGCAACCCCACTATGAACAAAAATGAAAGGTTATTCAGGCCTTAAATTAAAGCATTAAATTGAGAATGGAAATGGGGAATGTGTCAAAGAGACAACAACCCGACCATAGAACAGACAACAGCGGAAGGTCACCAACAGGTCTTCAATGCAGCGAGAAATTCCCGCACCCGGAGGCGTGCTTCTCAGCATATATATTTATTTATTATGTAAGGCAAAATGTTGTCCTATAAATGATATGATTGTTCCAAGCCTAGATAATATAACCATGTCCCAAAGACACCAAATTGTGTCTCCATATATGAAAAATAAGCAGAGAAGGACAAGTTTCCATTTAAAATGTTGTCCCTATTTAGACATTATGATGAATATGTATATGCAGTTGTGTCTTGTGAAAGCGAATCTTTTCAAGGTAACACATTGTGTATATTGAGACAATAATTCATGTTAAAATGGATTGCCTTGTAATTTTTATCTCATGAAAGGGAGTTCACACACAACTATTTTCTTTAATTGATAATATTCAAGTGTTTTATTTGATTGAAAATAACAAACAAACCTGCATTATAAATTTATGCAGTCACCAATAAGATCATGGCGATGCACATCATTTTCATAAAATGTATTGAAAAAGTTCCAGAAACGGTCACAATTTTAGAAGGAAGATATAATTAGATTAAGAAATATTTTATTAGACATTATTTCACAGTGAAAAATTATCATGGACAGAATTTCAATGTAACACAGGCTCCTGACTTGGGACAGGCACATACATACATAATGTGTTGGGGTAAACATTCTAGCGGGATCCCAACCCTCCACAAACTAGGACTATGGTGTAACAGGACAACATAAGAACTACCGACAATATTTTATATGTAGTTTTGTCCATCGGACAATATTTTATGCGGGTACTGATACATCTATATGTTACAGTGAATTTGTATAATCAGTGATATATAATCACTAAAATTTTCAGGGATTATGTATAATCACTAGAAAAAACGTCAGGGATTCTACATAATAACTGAAATGAAGAAATAGTTTTATTTATAAAGAAAATGAATAAAATTGAAATTATTTATTCTATAAAATCACATAAAAACATCATTTTAAAGTAACATAAATTGTAAAATGTTAAGCACAATATATCAAAATGATAACCCCAATTTTTTTTAATGTTAGGCACACTACATGAAAATGTGAAACACAATATATCAAAATAATATGCTTCACATCTGTTATTACCACAATATCCACATTTTAGAAAACCTTTTCCTGCACATATCGAATCAGATTTTAACGACACGCCTACGTGAAATAAAGTGTTCAGTAAAACATCTGAATGTACACCAAAAAAAAATATGGGAATTTGCAACCTTGAACCGGTTCGAGCAAGACAGATACCGTGTTTTGTAGTCAGGCGATATCCTTTTTCAGACTTTTTTTAAACAATTGTCATTATGTTTTTCGGGTTTCCCTTTCCTTTTTTACCATGTGGAATTGCTATGAGAATATTACACCAAATGCAAGCTTTCTCTAAAATTTGTTTCTATGTGTCAATCCTAAGTTCTGCCTGTTTTTACTACATTTAGATGCCTAAGTTCTCAAAGTTTGAATGTCTTGTTCATTTAAACAAAAACAAAAACACACAAAACAGATGTTCCATAATCTTCTTCACCATTTGCTTTACATGTATCACAAATAACATGCTTTGTGGATTTAAAAATAGAGCATAAATAAGGCCGTTAGTTTTCTCGTTTGAATTGTTTTACATTGTTATTTCGGAGCCTAATTTCTGTGTCATTTTGGTCTCTTGTTGACAGTTGTCTCATTGGCAATAACTCCACATCTTCTTTTTTACCTGAATATTCATTTGACGCTGGCTTTTAATAAACAAACAATACATGTAAAGCTATTGCTATAAAGGGAATGTTGATATTATTAATTTTGAGTCTTCAACTTTATCTCGAAACCCTGTGCTGGTTTATATCTCTTAGATCATCCTCTGTGTTTAAAAGCAAAATTACTTCATTTGGCAAGGAATTAATGAAAGAAAAAAATATAATTTGTCTATATTTTTTTTTATCAAACAAAGGATCATTAAATTATTCATAATCCCTGAAATCATATTAGGGAATTTGTAGAATAATTATTAAAATGTTCAGTGATTATGTAAAATCACTGGTCATTTTCAGGGATTATATATAATTACTAATGATTTTAGTGATTCTACATATTCCCTGAAAAATCAGGGATTCTACATAATCCCTGATTATACAAATCCACTGTAACATATACACCTTTCACTTACACATGCAGTAAATACTTGTGTGTTGTTACAAATGGAAAGTTCACAAAAGTAAAATCAAAGTCACATCTTTTCTTTGTAAATATTTATATACATACCTTATACAAATGCTTTATGTTTGTATACTATAAAACAATAGCTCAGGGGCGGATCCAGCCATTTTAAAAAGGGGGGTTCCTAACCCAGGACAAAAGGGGGGTTCCAATTACATGTCCCCATTCAAATGCATTGATCGTCCAAAAAAAAGGGGGTTCCAACCCCCGGAACCCTCCCTCTGGATCCGCGCCTGTAGCTTAGGGTGATACACTGCAATATTCAAACCCACTTGCTCAGTCGTTGAGTGCAATATTAACCGCGAACTTTTAATGAAGATATTCAAATATTAATTATTGTGATCAGGAATTTTTCTAAACAATTATTTCCTTTTTTTAAATGAGTATTAATTACGTCTTTACTTTCTCTTAAATACAAAACTTATTATATATAAATAATTACTAAATTGAGACCATGCTGCATGTATCACAGATAATATTCTAATGATAATAGTAACTAAAATTATCACACTCATTTTTCCATTACTGAGAAATGTTATATTACGTTTTAATGCTATTACTTTTACACTAGCGATAGATACCGTTTTGCCCATCAACTTTAAGGAAATATCTTACATCGAATGACACCAACCATATACCTGTGGGGAAGGATGCTGGAAATCGATCATATTCTTATCACTTCACAGAAATTTATTTTACAGAAAGGTTATCTATAATTTAAGCTTCTACAGCAGTGTTACGCAACATTTTGTCGGAAGCAATTATTGTTATTCGTATAACTGTATTTATCCTCAACATGTCTCAATTTTCATAAAATACAATGTAAGCAACGTTTACATAATGGTTAATGATAAGTTTAGATTATGGACATGTCACTTTTGTTCAGTAATGTATCAGCGCTTTTATAATAACCGAACTGCCAATAAAAAGTGGCATTTAGGTAATAGAATTAAGTGGGTTTAGCTGTATATTAATTAAACAAGCTATTATGGCGGAGAAATTTATGTGTTGAATTACACTCCTGTAGAAGTTTACTCCAATTTGTTATTATCAATTTATTCATAAAGCTGCGAAATCTCCAATTTACACTTGTTGGGTTTATGACTAAAATGAACAATGTGTTTATTTTATTTTCAGTTAAAACAAGCTGTACATAGAACGACAGTTAGAATCAATAAGATCAAAATGGAAAAGGTCTCGGTTAATAATTATAAGCACTGTAAATCGGACTGAAATAACATTCAAACAAGATGTAAGTATGAATATAATATCAGTGTGCTTGAAAGGCGGAAATGTTGAATTACATTGAAAGTATTCGTTTTATGTAAAACACGAAGTCATGGTGGTGCAACAATATTCATTTCCGGATTATGTTTAACATTGGAATGAACACAGCTAGCTATTAGTGGATATAACGATCAACAATAAACGACAAAAGTCGTCAATAATTGCCAAATAAACACTGCATTGTTATATTTCTTAGTATATGAACAGAATCACTCGGGTATTATTGATCTGTCAAAGGATTACTGAGTAGATTGAATGAAATATAACAACCAGTGATCTTCGAATAGATATGTAACTTGTCAATTGATTGGTTAACGCAATCGTCCAATGACCTTTGGAGATACAAATGTAAATATTATTACTAGACATCAACGTTATTTACAAATGATTATTTAAAATGAAAATGATCATGCTTGGTTTTATTAAGTGGAGGAGTCGTCAGTTGATATAACAAGAAAATTCTGTAGATATTACAGAAATGTGCCGTAAATAAACTTCAGAATTATGAATAGTATTACAGACAAATATTCTATGCAAATATGAAGAGACAATTTACAATAGGAATATCATACAGCTTGGCATTTCAAATGGAGAATGAAAAATTAAAATAGGGAAGTATTATATCAAAAAGTGACAGACAATTTATCATACTCTACAGTTTTTAGTCAGGCATGGAATTAACAACATTTTACAATACAACTTTCCAAGAAAATATCACGGAAACACCACATAAAATTGGTGGTCCACAAATCAAAAGCTTGGCACATTTAGTCGGAACTTCCGTTGTATTAGGACTAATGATATTAGCCACCATAATCGGAAATGTCTTTGTGATAGCCGCTATTATTCTGGAGAAAAACTTGCATAATGTTGCGAACTATTTGATATTATCTTTGGCTGTAGCGGACCTGATGGTAGCCACCTTAGTGATGCCGTTAAGTGTAGTGTCAGAGGTTAGTGAAGTGTGGTTTTTAGGAGGTGAAGTCTGTGATATGTGGATATCCTTTGATGTCTTGTGTTGTACATCTTCTATTTTACATCTTGTTGCAATATCTGTTGACCGATATTGGGCTGTTACAAACATTGACTATATCAGAAATCGAACTGCAAGGCGAATTCTGCTGATGATCGCCATGGCATGGACAGTTGGAATGTTTATTTCTATTCCGCCTTTGTTTGGTTGGAAGGACGATGCACCTGCGCCTGAATTCACGGGAAAATGTATCATTAGCCAAATAGACAGTTACACCGTGTTTTCAACAATTGGTGCCTTTTACTTGCCAACAGTTGTAATGTTAATTATTTATGTTAAAATTTTCCAAGTAGCAAGATCTCGAATTCGGCGGAAAAACTTTCATAAAAAACAATACGCGGCTAACAAGAATGTTGACGATCTTGCAAAAAGTAGTCTTTTAAAAGCACCGCCATCACCTATTAATGGTCATACGTGTTCAACAGACATAACGTTGATAAACGAAACTTCGTGCAATGGAATGGTTAACGGAAGTTCAGACAAGAACGACAACTCAAAAGTTCATTCAAATGCTTTGGTAGAACAAGTTCCAACACCAAAGGGTGATTCTATTGCTGCTAAAGCTAAACGCGCAAAGGAAAAATTAGAAATGAAACGTGAGAGGAAAGCAGCTCGGACTCTTGGAATAATCACAGGTGCATACATTGTTTGCTGGTTGCCATTTTTTCTGATAGCTTTAATTGGACCTTTAGGACAATATGAATTTCCGCCTACTTTACATTCGATAGTGCTTTGGTTGGGCTATTTTAATAGTTTGCTGAATCCTATAATTTACACAATTTTTAGTCCCGAGTTTCGACACGCTTTTCATAAAATATTGTTTGGCAAATACTCACAAAAATCGCAGAGATAAAATTCACATCATTTCATTTAATTTAAAATAAATGTATGAACAGTATAGCAAACTTTCGCATTATTTATTTATTGTTATTCCTTTTATTTCTTATTTTGATGATTTTAATGTAATGTATTTATGAATAATTCTGATTTAACGATAAATTGATCAAAATATATGCCATTTCTACAGAGCTTTCTATTTCCAATATGCATAATTGACTTTTATGAAATCAAATAACCTGCTAAGATCAAGAAATATATACATAACAAATACTTCATAAAGTCCGCATGTATATTCCACATGCCATATATTCATAAAATATTGTTTTTCATCACGGAGGCATCAAATTAATGTTGTTTGTCGTTATTGATTAACATTGTATTCATTCATATAGATTTTTGTGAAAGGACAATCCCCCTTAATCCCACTGATCCAGTTACATCAGAACGTTCGCCATAAACTAATACGTTCATTGCGTCTTTCTCTTTTCCATAATATCTTCTTGGTCCATATTGTATAAATTGTTTTGAAAATGATCGTTGTACTTTCAGCTCATGTGCATACTTGTATCTTTCCCTTTGCGAAACTGACACATGATATGCATTTTGGTATCTGAATATTTAATTTTTGGCGCCTTGATCTTGACTTTTATTATAAGGAATCCGAAGGTACATAATTATATAATAACGGGGAGTCAATGTTTAAACACCAACTTATATGTAAGCTTTTTAGAACCCTGAAATCTTGAACCATTTTTTCTAAAAATCTGTTTCCTTCATATTCTATTTATGGTGTTTCGTGAATTGTATGTCCAGTATTTTCAGGGTTTCACAGTTGTGCCTATTATTTAGCCAGAATATCTGTAATTGCATTAAACCTCAGTTCAAAGAGACATCATGCTCGACATTTTGGAATTTTGGAATTCTGTTTCCATATTTTGAAAATACAGATAACGATACAATAGAAGTATATCAATCCAATAGCTTTATTCTTTACATAAACCATTTCATTTTGTTTTTTACAAATGAAGCAAAATACTGGACGATGGAAATCTTTAAATTTCAATTTTTTTACCTTTTAACGTAGGGTACTAGTATTTGTTTTTACCTGTATATAGGGTATTTGTTTGCAATTATTGTAAAACGTCACTTCCTTCTCATTTGTTGAAAACCTAAAGGAAGTTCAAACTTTAACAACAAAACATTAAACAGAATAAAATTTATTGCCATGGCCCAACATTTTTGAACTGTATACGTTTGGTTTCTGACCAGTTAAACGATTCCGAATAAGCTGAAACTATATCTCACCGTGAACATACCGTGCTACCATGTTCTATAAAACAAAAAGTAAATCACGAAAAAAATTTGAACTCCGAGAAAAATTCAAAAAGGAACGTCCGTATTCAAATGGCAAAATCTAAAGCTCAAACACTTCAAACGTATGGATAACAACTGTCACACTCCCGACTTCGCACGGGTATTTTCCATTTTAAACAGTGTTCCATGTTCGTCTTTTTTAAATGCACTAAATCCAACATTCAAAATAAGATTGTACTGATTAAAATCTTCATAAATGATAAAGATAAAAGAATCTTGTTTATTATTGACCAAAATTTGTTGCATTTGCTTGTTTTATTCTGTTTTGGATCACCTACCCGCCATCTCATTTGTTTTATTCTGTTTTGGATCACCTACCCGCCATCTGATTTTTTCATACATAGTTCTAACGCATATACAATTATCTTCAGAAGTTAAATTTAAGGACCCCCACCTCGTTATAAACGTTTACTAACATTCAAAACATTTGTAGCAGGGTGTGGGAACAGCCGGTTAATTGTATCATGCCTAGTTTAAGTGAGCTTATATGGCAACATTTTACTTTATATATACACTGTTTTTAAACATCAGTTTTGATTGATCCAAACACCTGTGTCGTCACGTTTTACGACCTTTTCATATTTGGTTTCGTATCTTTTCTCTGGCATATTTTGTTCCAATCTGTCATCAAATGTCAAGTCATTCAAACCATAGAGCATAAAATGTTATACCCGTTTTAATATTCCTTGTCTGTTTATTTAAGTTTTTAGTATGTAAACATTTTATTTTCTAAAGGCTATTCCATTGGACAGATGAGCTTACCGACTTGTATATAATACGTGTTTGTGATATTTTGTTTTTCATAACATCTACACTATCCAACTGCATCCCGTTCTTGAAGGAAACTATTCCAATTACTAGTAATGGCAGTATTTTATTTTTACTAGTAATTGGCAGTATTTTATAATTACTAGTAATGGGCAATATATTATGATTACTAGTAATTGGCAGCTTATTATAATAACTAGTAACTGGCAGTATAGTATCATAACTAGCATTTATTTGAAATACTAAGGCTTTTCTACCTCAGGCATAGATTACTTTAGCTGTATTTGGCAAAACTTTTATGAATTTTGGTCCTCAATACTCTTCAACTTCGTACTTTATTTTGCCTTTTTAACTTTTTTGGATTCGAGCGTCACTGATGAGTCTTTTGTAGACGAAACGCGCGTCTGGCGTATATACTTAATTTAGTCCTGGTATCTATGATGAGTTTATTTAGTAATTTAGGAAGAAAAACATACCTTTTTAGTTTTTACATAATATAAACATATTTTTACAGAGTGGATATTTATTACCTTTCTTGTTACCATTTTAAAATTATTTAGATCATTAGTTCTGTTTACTTATTATCAAAACAATCCTCAAAATGTCTAAAAATGTTGAAGGATTTGTTATTGAACGTTGATTCGATTTCTGGCAAATATTTTAGTCAAGAATGCCATACAAAATTTATACCTTTTCCAAAAAGGATATATCAAATTTGTAGATTGCATATTTGCACATTTTGCATTCATGTTTATGTATATACTTTCGTCATGTGGTACTTTATATTTCAAACTTCTTTCGAAGTTAAAAGTTTAAAAATGTTTCATATATAAATTACCTGAAGTTATATTATATAAACAAACAATGACAATACCTATTACCATTACAATTGATCAACAGGAAAAACTAATTTATTAAAGTAATATTTATCGATAAACATGCGACAGTAGACGGTCAAATATACACATTTAAATCAATTTATTAATTTTCCAATTATAAGTTAATTACCGAGAGAATTTATAAGAAACAGTACTGATAGAATACAGATAATTTATGAAACTAAATGACGATGCGAAATTGCTGTTTACTTATAAAAATACTTGTATATGTAACTTAAGTGAATTTTTCATGATAGGAAATACATGTAAAGTAACACATGAAGTAAGTATGGAAGGAAATTTTGTAGATGTGGAAAAGACAAGCATCTTTGCAATATGTAGCCTACAAATTCCATGACCCTCGTATAACTAACAATGAGTGTATCATCTGAAACGGCTAAGCGAATTCAATTGGTTATTTTGCGGTAAAAATACAATGAATATTTTTTTGACAAATATCCAACATCTCTTACACGAAAGTTACGAAAATATAAAGCGTGTCGTAAGGAAACTTCATACGAAACCCAAAAGTAGATCTTGCATTATTGTATCCTAAATATTGTCAGGATTTCCCATTTTTAATATAAAAAAGGTAATGAATATTATTCTATAATCTTATTTTATAAAAAAAAATACTTGAATCTTAAATCAGCAAGTCTAATAAGAGTCTGCATGATAGTGATTTAAATAAAGATGAAACTGATATTTTTTTCTCATATTTTAAAATAGTGGATCAAAATTTAATTAATTAATTTGATTTTATTAAACTTCCACATACTTTTTAAAGTCAGCATGTGTCCCTGCGAAATTTTGTGAAAAAATTCATCGGTTCAGGAAAAACAAAATTTGATGTCCTATGAATATTTGTATTTCGTTATGGTAATCAAACCTATACCATAGTGCTGACTTGTTTTATCGGCAGTTTTTCAAGTGCACAATCGAGGATTGTTATCCAAGGGATCCTTGAATTTTACCTTATGTTGAAACAACAGTGACTCTGAAACATTTATTTCATTTTTCAGCTGACCAAAGCCAAATAGTCAATAGATATTTTTCATTACTTGGCGTCCGTCCGTCTATCGTCGCTGTATCTTTGTCTTTTTCAACTTAAACTCGGATAACTCATTATAGAAGATGTTGCCATTAATTGACTAGTTTAAACCATTTTGGATTTTGTTTTGCCTTTTAACCCTTAAGACTATCATAGACCGAGTAAAGATTTAATAGCAAAATTAATCAGCAAGACAATTCAACATCTCCGAAATCGTCAGTCAACTCTTTACAGAAAATATTGCCCCACGATGGTTATTTTATAAACTTTTTGCTTTTGCGTTTTTGATTAATAATTTTAAAAGGCTTGTAATTTTTAAACATTAGATAAAGAAAAAATTACAATAACAAAAACGAGTAATAAGACAAGGTCTACAAATTTATTAAAATAGCCGAAAAAGTCAATTAACTCCTGATAGGACTTGTTGTTCCAAAATGACTTTTTACATAGGTTTTGCATTTTTGAACATACCTGTAGTAGATAAAGATTACCTTTATATTCAGTAAAAAATTATCATCAATATACGATTTGTATATACATAGCCCAACTTCTCATTCCGTTCACCATAAGAGTGAATGATAATTCTTATCTGTTTTAAGCATTTTTTACAAAATAAATATAGTAGATCAAGAAACACTGTAACAGTAAATGTTCAGGAAAAACAGATATACAACAAAGTCAACATTTCAAAATGAAGTTAACTCCTTATATCAGATATTGTCCTATAATGATGTACTCTACCTATTCTTATGTGTTGGTCAAATCTATAAATTAAATTTTGGCAAAATCTACAGTAGATAGAGAGCAACTGAAAAAAATATAATTAATTCAAAACAAAATTATTTTTTATTTATCTTAGTCATTATTTATATTCTATTCTGTAATTCTAAAACTGCACGTCTCTCTAAAGCCGCAAGTTTCTATCACATAATTCTTCTCTTCATAGCAACTGAGTACCGAATCTTTTGATATGCTTCCATGTAACTATATCAAGGTAGGTCCTCCTCATACTACGATCATTGAAGAATGTGGCATATTTATTTTTGTTCGATACAAATTGTTTTATTTTTATATATATATGTTAACATTGGGTGTATATATTTACATACCGTTGTGCTACTGCTATGCCATTATCAACGTTATATTGGAAATTGTATAATTCTGATGTTTAGTTGAATAAAATAACTTCAACATTTAAATCTCTAGTTTATTTTTTACATGCACTACCAATTTGCATTTGATATCTACAGGTTTAATATAAAAGAAAACATGGCAGATATAACTGTCGGATGGCTGGAATGGTGTTTTAATATCTGAAAAAGGGGTGGATTGCTTTATCTGAGGGGTACCAAAAGTCATTTCTTAAGGAGCACTAATGTATCGATTTGCTCAAAATATATTTGTCTCTTGTCTTAATGTATAAAATTGAGGAGTTGATAGCACAATTTCGGGACCAGGAGGTTTTAAAACAAAGCAATAGAGGAATTGAAATTTGCCTGAAAATTTTCTTAGTTTTTTTTATTTGACAAGATAAACATCCACCCTATTCTCAAATATTAAAAATGGTATGGCCAATTACCCGTCACATGATACACAATAATGTTAAAGTATTGACGTCAGGAACACGTGACATTCCGGTGATAATGTCAGATTGACATCAGCGGACATCATCAATCTTGGACAGATTTAACATTTCAAGAGCGCTCGAGTTATACATATAACATTTACATGTACTCATAGTCATCCATAGGAAATCGGAACTGTGTTAGTGATATCCATTTATAATGATGAATTCTCTGGTACAGTTTCTTCTTATTATTGTTTTGGTTTGAATTCCTGGTAGTCGAAATAGTCGCATTATTAGATTGTGTAGTTTCAAGTGTCAAATAGGTTTATTTTTTTTATATTTGTACAACTCAAATAATAGTTTACTGCGTTGAATCAGCTTAAAAAAAATAAAACAAGAAATATGAGCAACCCTTGTGTCCCCTTTGTTAGTTTTTTCACAAAAAGGAAGTAGTATTCAGTAATTGTATACTGGTTAACAGTTTTTCAGTAGTAAATTTTCTATAGTCGAGTTACTATTTGACCATTATGAACGTTGTAATAACATGTTTTCTTATAAAAACCTTCTTTTTACTGTTCAATCTCACTTTCATTCCTCGATTAAAAAAATTCTGTTCATGCTGGTTGTATGCAACGAGGAGAGAAGATACTAGTTACGGGAACAATCAAAAAATGTTTTGAAGATACAACATATACCATGTTCCAATGAAAAACGAGGAAAAGGCAAAATAACAAAAATACTGAACTCCAAGAAAAATTCAAATCGGAATGTCCCTAATCAAATGGCAAAATAAAAAGCTCAAACACATCAAACGAATGAAAAACAACTGTGATATTCCTGACTTGGTACAGACAATTAAAGACAACAAGCAATCCACAGAAACTTTGAATTGAGTACACAAACCAAACTTAAATCAAAATCTGTGTCAATTGGTCTCTTCTAAAGAGGTGTCTCATTGAAATCACGTCTTCTATTTTTATGAACCTTGGAGTGACATCAGTTCTGAAAATGTCACATATTACTGGTAGGAAAGTTTGTTAGTTTTTGTCGAGCTTGCGTTAATTTATGTCGATCACAAAAGCAAGATATAGAGATTCTAGATTCGACGACAGAATCAATATTTAAACTCAGCTCAATAACTCTGTCAAACCTTTTTTAGTATTATGAATTTTTTACATACTTTTTTTATAAACGAAAGAATATATCTAGTAAAATTTTAAAATTATTTATTTCCGTTTTTCAGTATTTTACTGTTTTTGTTGGGGTTTTTTTTTGGGGGGGGGTCTTCTTTTTTGCAGTTAACAAATATATAACGTCTATGATTAAAGTTTGGTATACATCAATTAATTTGTCCAACCTTCATAAAATCCTATGTACATTTTTGCAGAAACCTTTATGGATTTCAGACATATTTTCTGAAACAAAGAACTGACTTACCATTTACAGACAGTTTACATTCATTTTACATGAACATTTTCGTAAACCTTCATGGATTTTTATGAAACTTCCCAGACTTCGAGGTCCAGACGCTAATCTGCGAAATCTAGAATAAGCATCAAATAAAATTTATGAATATGGCCGGTGTTCTGCACTTGTTCCGTTGATTGGTAGTGTTTGATTTTTTTTTTAGTTTTTATGGACTTTAGCTTTTTTAATTTGCCTTGGAGTTTAGTTTATTTTAGTATGCTTTTATATTCACTGCTAAATGAGCTTTTTACATTCATCATTACATTTTAACACTAAATTAAGCAATTGCAGGCGAAACACATGATTGTGTGAATGCCTTCACACATTTGTTTTAATCGTCAAATATCATAATCATGCTTTTAATCTATTTGTCTCTGTGAAAGGTAAACCGATAATACAATAGAAAAGGTTTGATTATTGATAATTTTTGTTAATTTTCGTTACAAATTTCTTTACATGGTATTATCAAATGGACAAATTATATATTTAGACATTTTCAATTGACGTACTACTTAATAACAAAAGTTAAAACTATAGATTGTTTGATCCTTGTAAGATTAATTCTATACTTTTAAAGATATTTTCCAAATTTAAACAGAGGCACGTATGAAGTAAGAATACGTTATAATACTCGTATAGACTAAGTGTTAAATATCAATAAAAACCATTTAACTTACAGGACAAATATTTCACAAAATATCAAATAAAACACGATTCTTGCTTTAATAGATATGTCAACTAAAGTATTGGTATTCAGCTAAATTCGACATATTATACACTTTATTCATACATTACATAAATATTCTACATGTTATCTTACAGAAAAATACTTTACTTTACAAGAATGATAAAATACTCAGAAAAAAATCACCTTGTTTATCTGTCAAAGTATCTTGAAACTGAATCAAATTTTCAACATGATACTCAAATTTATTTCATCTTCCAATTAATTTTCCATTCAATATTGCTTTTCCAACCAATTAAATGCTGTATTGGCCAGTCGTCTCACTGCTGATGGTAAACTACCACTTTTACAAATGAATACAACACAGTATAAACCCAATACGACCGAAGCGCTTTTCTGGATAATTCTTCTGTAAATTCAGAAATTATTGTGTGCATTTATTATTGCAATTTTGTCATTTTAGACTAAGATGCGATTTTAATTTATGCAAGAATGAGAAGAAATCCTGTATAATTTATATTAAACAAATCAAAATGCGAGTTTAAATTATTGCGATTATACGAATATCCATATGAATGTAATGACTTACGACAATCCCTTCTCCACACGTGATTGTGACCCTTTACCACAACCCTTTTCCACACGTGGTTCTGACCCTTTAACACAATCCCTTCTCAACACGTGATTGTTACCCTTTACCACAATCCCTTCTCCAAACGTGATTGTTACCTTTTATATCAGTTATAAGTACCAACCTTAATTAGGATAAAAAGCTTTTGTACATTTTCTTATATTAAACAAGCTTTTCGTGTGGCGTAAAACATACATAAAAAAGTGTCTGCACGTTTTGTTTTGTATCATTTGGACTTCTTTTTAATATGTTATTTATAGATTTTTCTTCAATTTAAGGTCCTGAAACAGTTTTCATATATGTTTTTTTCTATATGTTAAACTATAAAATTGAGAATGGAAATGGGGAATGTGTCAAAGAGACAACAACTCGACCATAGAACAGACAACAGCAGAAGGTCACCAATAGGTCTTCAATGCAGCGACAAACTCCCGCACCCGGAGGCGTCCTTCAGCTGGTACATTTAAAGTAATACATTTATCGACTTTTCAATCTGTTCAATTTACGTGGTATTATTATAGTATCGCATTTTACAAATTTTTTGAATGTGCTATTTTGTTTTTACGATGCAGTCGTTAAAGTTTTGAATTCGTAACATTTGACCTCGTTGATGCTCAACTACCATGACCACGTGAATGTTGTCTCATTTGCAATCATACCACATACTCTTTTTTATATTTGTCGTTGAACAGTTCTATGATTGAAAAAAATGGAAATGTTCGAACATACGTTTGTTTAATATTTTCAGACATTTAGGATAAAAACATTCAGATAAACAACGAAGATATTGAATTTGTCATTATAACCAATGCAACATATGTCTAAAGCTTTCCAAATGTCATCGCGATCTGAATCATTTATGTCTGCATTTATAGGTAAATGTTTGTTTGATACCGGATTCAGTTATTATGCATGCAAGTGAACCTACAGTAATTCAAAAGCTTTAAATAAAACATTGTCTGCCATTGTCAAGTTTGGAATGACATTTCAGCTTCCACATTAGTTATACATGCAAGTGCAAAACTTGAAAGACATAATTAAGAATTAATATATATTGATATTTAAGGGTACAAAATATAATACATTTTTGTTGTACTTGAATTTAGAGGTCAATAATATATAACAAATTTAATTACTTATCAAAAGACGTTTACACTTAATCGATTTATGACTATAAAACAGCGATCAATCTCTGTTGCCTTTATTTATCTGAATGTCCTTTTTTCAAATCACAAGTCACTTTTTAACATTTCATTTAATAAATATATTATATTCATTGTATAAATATATATTTCCCCAAACGGATTGTTTTTTTTATTCGTCCTCTGTTTCAACTGTATCTATAGTATATTCAAATAGAATATATTCATATATTCAAGTTGATAGCTTATTTAAACATCTGTTTCATTTTGTGTGTGTGTGTTTAAATATTTAAAGAAATATAGAGGAAACACCAAATGCTTTAAAATTTATTGATCAACACGAAAGACAAAATTATAGTTCTGTTAGTCTGCTATATTTTCAGTGAATGATTAACTATAGACATTTGTTGTCTCTTGATTATCAAATTGTATGGTTATCAATTTTTAATTAAGCACACATATAATCAAGATTTGATTTTTTTAAATAAAACATTAAATGATAAAAAAGGAAATCATTAAGGTATCAACGAACTACGAAATCAATGAACGAATGGTTAGATATTTCAAACCCGACTAGCTTTTGTTTTTATATTCAATATATGATATATGACTTTTTGTGCCTCTTTGTTACATATTTTTTTGTTTTTATAGGGTTTAAGATTATATCACAATGTTGACTGCTGTACCCCTATTTTGACATATTTTACCTATTATGTCTGTTTGTTTTGTTCACGCCTTGTTGTCAATATAATGGATTTTATACAAGTGAGAGGTTTAGCTACCTATAAAACCAGGTTCCATCCACGATTTTCTACATAAGAAAATGCCTGTACCAAGTCAGAAATATGACAGTTGTTATCCATTCGTTTGATGTGTTTGAGCTTTTGATTTTGCCATTTGATTAGGGATTTTCCGTTTGAATTTTCCTCAGAGTTCAGTATTTTTTGTGATTTTACTTATAAGTGTCTTTTGATTGAAATGTGAACCATAATATCCTATGACAAAACATTAAAGGTACCAATAAGCTCATCATAGATACCAGGATTACAGTTGTGTTCGCCAGACGTTCGTTCCGTAACAAATACTAATCAACTTATAGTTTTATGAATAGGTGTTTGTAACTTTATATAAATATATGTATATCTCTAATTGCATATCCGAATTTCCTGTTCGCTTCTTTTCTTTTGTTTCTGTTGTGTGTAGTTTTCCTCTTACATTTCATGCGTTTCTCTTAGGTTTAGTTTGTAACCCGGTTTTATTTTTTTTTTCTCAATCGATTTATGAATTTCGAACAGCGGTATACTACTGTTGCCTTCATTCTTCCCTATCTATATTGTAAAGATAAGTCTCAATTTCCGGGGTACTTGACGGTCGCAATGTTTGACGAATTATGATTCAGTGCCTGACCAAATTAACAAAATTTATCACAATTAAACATTTTTTTTTTTTTTACCTTTTTTGCTTTCTGACTAGGTACAGGACACGTTAACAAAAAAAAAGAATTAAACCTGTTTTAATAGCTAGAATAACCTCTAATTTGTTTGACAGTCGCATTAAAGACGTTTTGGTTTGAAAAAATATAAAATATTAAAAGTATAAACATCCTCGTATTACATATAGGTTTTTATATATTGGATTCGTTCATGTTCTGTTGGACAAATGAAGAAATAAGAAAAAAAGTTAGCATTACTTATGCAACAAAACTAATCATTCAACATTGTATAAAAGAACTGGGAATCGCGTATCGTATACCCATTTCAAACATTTCAAACATGTAATGTGGCATCAGGCTTTAATTACGCAAAAAAGTAAGAGAGAGGGCGACAGATCAAAATAAACAGACCATACAATGGCAAAATAAAGAGACCAACAAACAAACAGACAAACATCAATATACAAACTTTAATATAAAAACCTCGAGACTGAGAACAACGAACCCGGCGAAATAGTAGGGTTATCTCAGAATCTCCGGAAGGATAAGCAGATTCCTCTCAACAGATGACACCCGTTGTGTTGAATGTGTTAACTTCAGTAGTTTTTAAACAACTAAATAATGCAGCCATTAAACCTGAAGTTAAAGATAAATTCACCAAAAGAAGGAATTACAACAGATGTGTTTAGTATGACATCTACGTCACAGTGAAAATGTGAACACGTCAACAATATTATCATATATGCAATACTTTTTATGAAGAGGACATTATGATGATATGGTGACTGCCCAAGGGACATAATATTGACAAAAGTATTGATAATACCCGAGATGAAGGCTAGGTCATTATCAATGTTGAAGTCAATATCATTGTCACAAGGACAGTTCTTCATAATCTTATATACTTCCCTGAATTTCAAGAAATTCTAGACTTATAAACATGCATTAAAGGACGTAACTAAAACCCTGATAGAATACAAACAGAACGGTACCCTTGAGAATTGTCATGATAATGTGTAGACGGTTTACATAACGACGTTTACACTAGCAAATAAGTTTAGTCATGAAATTAATCAAAATACAGATTGGCTGTTGTATAAAACATAAAGATTATCAATACGTTTTCTTCTTTGTGTGAAATACTCGCAGGGGGGATTCACTCAAAAACAATGTTTGACTTTTTCTATTAGTGTGAGAGCCATTCACATTAGAAAACATATTTTCAATGGTAAAGTAAGTAAACTGTTTTTTTCCCAGCCGATACAGCTATGTTTGAAATAAAAAATATTCATCCGTATAACAGACATATACATATTGAGTAGTTTAAATATGATACGATTATTTGTATTGAATGTAAATGTTTTTTCATGTATTTATTCATCATTGGAAAACGAACGTACCTGATCAAGTTTAAAATCCGATATAATCAGACAGAAGTAAATTCAAATCAATGCAACTTCATTTGTTATCAATTCACCCTTGGTATCATGTGTTAATTGTTTGGGTATGATATTCCCTTGCTCGTTATAGTTTCATAACTTAGTTTTATTTTGTTTGGGATATTAAGTTTAGAATTTCGAATTGATTTGAATCTAGAGTGATATTGAATATAAAATATTGAGTCAAAAGTTTCGATGTAGACATATGGAACATTTACTCAAATACGGTGTTAACAAATGCCCTGAAATGTCGTTACACGTTTTATATTTTATGTTTAATATTTAGTTGAGGAGCATCTTATTTGTGGTTATATCAAACTGTTTATAAATATTCTGTGTAATGCTTTCTTGTTCCTTATGTTATCTCCTTTTTTGTATTATTGAATAATCATTCTGGAGTTTTGCATATTTAAAGTGATCTAATGAAATGATTTTCTCATAGAGAGATAACCATGAAGCGAAATGATGCAACCTCACCAAATTCTTAACGTTGACGTGCTTAGTCAGACAGTATCTTATGTCATGACGACTTCTAAAATATATTACAACATGCTGACTAGTATGGTTTATTCACAACAATTTCCTGAAAAATACTGAATAAGCTAATTATTTCTTTCAAGCCGTCTTTAAGGAGATCAATTGCTAGTTTTAAACTAGCTATAAAATGTTCATCTTCAAAAATAAAATAAAAACAAAATTCTATCGGATCGGATTTTACACCATAGGTAATCTCTCTAAAGATCTAATTTTTTTCAGCAGCAATGAAACAATGATACGTGCTTAAAATGTAAATGACATTTTGCACAACAGGCATTCAGATCACGAACTAACTGTTGAAAGAAAATCATGATATTGCTTATATTCATAACATGCATTATCTTACGCAAGACTTACTACATTTAACAGTATACAATTATCTTACGCAAGACTTACTACATTTAACAGTTGAGTATACAACTATCTTACGCAAGACTAACTACATTTAACAGTATACAATTATCTTACGCAAGACTTACTACATTTAACAGTTGAGTATACAATTATCTTACGCAAGACTTACTACATTTAACAGTATACAATTATCTTACGCAAGACTTACTACATTTAACAGTATACAATTATCTTACGCAAGACTAACTACATTTAACAGTTGAGTATACAATTATCTTACGCAACACGAACTACATTTAACAGTATACAATTATCATAATGTTACCATATAAGCCGTAAATTCTATTGGTTTAAAATTTGATAACATAACCGTCTTTATTTTTCGGATATATGGAACCTAATATCAAATGTTAGTTATACTTTTTTTTGTAATTATTTTATTTTTGATGATAAAACATGTGAAATTACATACTACAGTATTCGATTCACATTTTAAAAATAAAGTAATACTTGATAGATCAGTTAGGTCATATGGATATAATAAGATATAGATATAAATATTACAAATGATTTTGTTAATTAATCAAATAAATTAAATAAAAACTGCTTCTAACAAATGCCATTTCTGATCCATTTTTACTTTTTGTACAGGGGTTAAGAAACATACAGAGTATTTTCTATATTAATCCAATACTTTAAATATTCTACCCACCATATTTTGTGGGGATATGTTCTTACATCTACATTTGTATATATAATATTTGAAAAACAACAAAATATTATTAACTGTTTTACTGTTAACAATATCCTCAGATACCCCTAAAATGACTTCTTTTGCACTGAAAGGCAGGAGAATGCCATAATTTTTAATCCAATCTATAACGGATAGCCAGAAGTTTTGTAATACATTACATTCCCAAAAAATGTGAAAAATATATTCTTTAATTTCTGAACAAAAAGCACGAAGTTCAGTTTCTTTTAATTTACATATTAATAAAAATGAATTACATGGTAGAATCCTATGAACAATCTTAAATTGAAAGTTTTGCAAAAAGGAGTTTCTGGTTATAATAAAGGGCATGGAATAAATAGCATTCCAATCTTCAATCTGCATATTTAAATCTCTTTCCCATTTTTCACGGGAAGATAAAGATATCACTTTATTATCCTCCCAAAATAATTTATAGAAAAATTTCCAAGATTTCTTTTATTAACTTATTTTCAATAATTTCCAGTTTTGAACTACCTTCTATTATACTTTTCCATCTCTTTGGAATCGCACTTAAAATACTATAAAATTCTACAAAATTAGTATTGATATCATACTTTTTTTTAAATTCATCATATGAGAATAATGTATTATTAGCTGACATCAGATCATTAATGAAGAATATACTATTTTCAATATATTTGAACTTCAAAATCATCTTGCCATCCATTTTGATGTTCGGATTCAGCCATATGGACTGGGTCAAAATTTCAATATTGTTTTCAGCTTTCGGCTTATTTTTTAACTTGGAAAAATTTACCAGGATATCATGCCAAAATGGATAAACTTTTTCTGCTAAATCAAGTAAACCTTCTTGACTTAAGTGTAAAATTTTGTACCCCCCAGCCCCCCCCCCCCCCCCCCCCACAATTTTTTGTATATAACTGCATGTAAGTAGCAAGACTTTCCAAGGAGAATGATTTTGGGGATCTAATAATTTATACAGCCAAGACATTTTTACACTACAGTAAAAATAATAAATATTAGGCATCTTAAGACCACCATCACAGTGTTCGTACATAATAACTGCCCTTTTCACTTTATCAGGTTTTCCTTTCCATAAGAAGTTAAAAAAATATATTCTGAATCTCCTTCAAAACCACTTCTGGGGGGGGGGGTAGGAAGGACAGTCAGAACTTGAACCAAAATGGGAAGTGCTAAAGTCTATAACTACAACCCTTCAAATATATGTTAGTTCTCTATATAGCCAAAGTATTAAGTAATGACTTGATACTGTTTATCTTGTCTGTAAAATTACATAGAGTTTTATCCATTTTAGCAAGTTCAAACCATATACCTAATGGTTTAAACCTCCAAGAATGGTTTAAACCTCCAAGAATGGTTCCAAACAAGATTTTTTCCTGGCAAAAGTTTTTCCATACTACCCTTTTTTGACCCAATCCATACGGCTTCGGTTTTGTCAACATTACACCTAAGTAATGCCTATAAAGTCCAGCACATTCTGAAAATTTATCAAACAAGTATAAACACTGATTCAGGGATTTTTGGTCACCATCCAGGAATACGGAAGAATCATCAGCGTATTGACTCAACAGAAATTCAGAGTCATTAATTGTTACACCCGCAACATCTTTTCCATCAGATCATAAATAAATCTAGTACATTAGCCTATATACCTATCTTTAAGAAAACCTTTTTGTGTTTGACTAAACTAATGTTAGTTATACTTGACCTCAAATCAAATTTAACATTGTCAACCACTAAACGTTGTTTATTTTCAATTGTGACCTTATTTATTAACATTTTCTCTATTGTCTATGATAATATTTATATTCTTGAATGTGTTTTCTTTTTTTAATTTTGTAAAATAGTGAATTGATTTGTTTCTAGACTAGAAACAAATCAATTCACTATTTTACAAAATTTGAGTAGAAAAAAACCCAGAAAGATGAGATTTTAATGTTTCTCCCCTTTTATTTATAGGAGACACAATTAATCACCACCAGAATTCGTACATATAATCTATAAGAACATGGACCAGTGCGACATTTGTGATTTTTTTAATATTCTTACATTAGTATCGGGTTTTTTATATAAATAAGTCCGTTAGTTTTCTCGATTGAATTGTTTTACATTGTAATTTCGGGGAATATTATAGCTTACTATGCGGTATGGGCTTTGCTCATTGTTGACAGTCGTACGGTGACCTATAGTTGTTAATTTCTATGTCATTTTGGTCTGTTGTGGACAGTTGTCTCATTGGCAATCATACCACATCTTCTTTTTAATAATTATTAATTTTTATAATTATTGTATATGCCACGACTTCGTTTTTCGTTCAATTAAGTCTAGAAAGATCTGTTAAATGACATTAGCCAAACTCTTGATTTCGGAAAGAGAGGGACGAAAGATACCAGAGGGAGAGTCAAACTCATAGATAGAAAATAAACTGACAACGCCATGGCTAAAAATAAAAAGACAAACAGAAAATATTAGTACAGAAGACACACCATAGAAAACTAAAGACAACACGAACCCCACCAAAACCTTGGGGTGAAAAAGTAGCTTTAAGAATGTTAAAATCCGTAACAATGAAAAAAAAACATTGCTCTAGAATACAATTCAAATACATATAATATTTTATATGCCTTATTATATTTCCTTATGGCTTTGACTGCACCACTATAAAATAGGTAATCTTCTAAGTCATAATGATATAATTAAGTGACCAAGTGGCAATATACAGTAATTTGCTAGTATTAAATGGCAAGGTCAAATACTTATTTGAATTAAAAACAAATCATGATTAAATGGTCAGTAAAAAGAATTACATATATACCGAGCTCAAAGGTAAATTCAAAAGAGGCAATCCGTATAAACTAACAAAACCAAATGTAATCAATAAAAGGAACGATCGCTAAACAACTGTCATATTTTAATAACTTTCTTAACTTAATGTAACTAAAACATAATCAAAATATCTATGGCAAATTGTAACAGCAAACTATGCTGTATTAGTCTCATTTCACGTAGTAAAAGTTTCTCTGTTTTCGTGCATACATCACTACAGAGAAAATGACACGCTTCCTTTATATCTATAAAAAGTAAAATCACAAAAATACTGAACTCAGAGGAAAATCAATTCGGAAAGTCCATAATCACATGGTAAAATCAAATAACAATACGCATCAAAAACGAATGGAAAAGAACTGTCGTATTCCTCACTTGGTACAGGCATTTTCAAATGTAGAAAATGGTGGATTGAACCTAGTTATATAGCTAGCTAAACCTCTCACTTGTATGACAGTCGTATCACATTCCATTATATTGTCACCGATGCTTGAACAAAACAAACAGACACAATAGTTTAAAATGTCAAAAATAGGGGTACAGCAGTCAACATTGTGTTATCATATTAATCACTATAAAGACAACAAATGTAACGAAGAAGCACACATCAAATTAACATCCTCATTTTGATTATATTATACGATTTTATTTGTCTATGTAAAATGCACCCATCAAGGACGGAGGGTTTTCAGTACTAGTGTAAAATTGCGCGTTTGAAATTCGCAAAGGTAGACATGAAATAATTTTGTCGTTCAAAGTATGACGGGATGCATAAATACAGTCAGTCAAAATAGATATAACAAAAACTGACTAAACAGTATAAAGTAATAATAAATAAAATTAAAAACCAATTGTTCAGAGAACAATTGAAGGTCTTTCCACCAGTTAATATCTATTTTGATATTGAAATATTAAAAATCAGTCTAAAATGTCAGTTCATATGGCTTTATGATGTATAGATATGAATTTAAAGCAAAGGGCAAAATCTAGAACGTCATATTGACCTATGACCTTGACCTAAATTTCAAGGTCACAAACTGAGGAGCTCAAATCAAAAGATCCTAGGTCTCTAATATGTATGGTTAATAAGTTATATCACTTTACACATAATTCTAGATATAATAGGGGCTTAAACTCCCATTCATTGTTTACGCACCCTTTCAACTAAAATTATTTAGTTACCACATGTCGCAACTAACAATTTATACAAAATAATTTGTCGATATCTTATAAGGTTAATGAAAATGAGTGAAAATAAGACAAATTCAAAAATTAGAATATGACCTTGACCTTTGACCTTGACCTGATTTTCATTTTTTTGGACCAAGGAACTCAAATCAAAAGATCCTAGGTCTCTATCACTTATGGTGCTCCAGTTTAAAATACATTTCAAAATTTCAAATACAAAAAGGGAAATAACTCTCATATGGAGCGTTCATATTGCTTCGGTTGAAATTGGACAAATCATGCGAAGGATATAACGAGCAATTTTATAAAATAAATTTGTCGTAATCTTTTACGGTTGCGAAGGAGTTGTGAGCACAAGGAAAACAGTGTTTGGGGAGATAACTCCTACAAAGAAAAGTATTCTGTTACGCAGGGTAAATTTCAAAAGCGCATAAACTGTTCGATATCATATACCAAATATCTAAGCGACATATTGCGAAACAAATGTTTATCGGAAGAACAAAATTTGGCGGAAGAAAAAAAAATAATCAGAAGAAAAACAATAGGTCTTTCCACAGAAAAGTGGAAAGACCTAATGATAGTGTGTTTCAAAGTATGACGGGATACATAAGTACACAGTCACGTCAAATGTATATCACAAAAAAGTGGGTTAACAGTAAAAGTACTATTAATAAATAAAATAATTTTGTTATTCAAAGTATGACAAGATACATAGGTATAGAGTCACATCATAAAATAATTTTGTCGTTCAAAGTATGACGGGGTACATAAGCACAGAGTTAAGTCAAAAAGGATATCTAAAAAAAACAGACTTAACAGTAAAAGTAATATTAATATAGACAAATAAAAGAATAATATAACACGCTATTAAGATGATAAACAACGTCAGTACAATAACAGTAAAATATACATTACAAAAAATATAAGAGCTACAAAAGTATATCCAAAACAGAGGAGAAGTCTGTACAGCCAGATAAACAAAAGTTTAAACTTTGACTAAGACATTTGATATATTTTCGTCAAACATACTAGAACGACAATATAATATACTTTTCTTATGTCCAAACCACATTTTTTATGTCATGGTTACAACGTTATATATTTATAGAGCTTTTTAAGGGGAGGGGAGGATTATCGAATAAAACGACTACTAAATAAAAGTCAGTACTTACAGGAGACAATAATATGGTCTGTCTAATTTCTGACGTTGATGGATTGAGTGATTTTACTAAACAACTCTTCTCAATTTGATAAAAGTTAATATTTTTTTTGCCAGAATTTAGTAAGCTCAATTGCTTTATAGAGCTATGTTTTCATTTGGTCTTTTCTTCTTTTTTTCTACATATACTTTTTTGGAATTTTTGTTCTTAAAAATACACTGTGTCTGATTATTTCATCCAAAAGTGTAAAACAACATAACTTGCCAACATTTGAACCGTCTATTATAATATATGAAAATAAAATGAACCTGATACACATGATAAAGATTCAAAGCAATTGTCAACCATTAATTGAAATGGATTGAAAAAGAAGTAGAAATTAATCACAGGTTATCAATAAAATAGTGGACTGTTTTACCACTGTGTCGTTAACTATCATTTCTCATAAACTTTTTTCAAACTTTTTCTTAAAATACTCTAAATACTGATCGTGCAAAAAAGAATACCCCTCAACTTCATGCATCAATCAACTAAATTAGGTAATTTTTCATCCTGCAGTTAATGACATAATGTTCGATGTGCTTTAATTATAAACCAGCAACGTCTGACATTCACCTCGACTTAGATTCATCTAATATACCTTTAGCTGAATTATTATGAACAAATTACCAAGATGTTGCAATTCCATTAGGACACAGACCACAATTAAATTCTCTATTAATTATTTATAACGTTTTGTTTCATTAAAAAAATTGCATCTAATTTTTTTGTCAAATTTTTTGTGTGTTTAAAGTCCAAAAATATATCCAACATTCAGAAAGATTGCTGCTCTGTATTTTACAAATTTAGCCAATACATATCGATACCCCTATGGACAAGTCAAGAGATGTTCCGTAAACTATAAACTGTAAATATCATATTTTTGCACCTGGCCTAATCACTCTTTCCATATCAAAATCAGTTAAAATAAAACATCCAAAAGTTTTTTTATTTCAGCTCTCTTCTTTCATTTCCACCCCAGAAAAACTAAGAAATGTATGAGAAAGGGAAAGAAAAAAATAAAGAAAAATACACTATAATTAAAGGGAACTATATTCGTGGACAACGAAAAGCGGGGTCATTATAAAGAAGACATTATTGTTCAATAAACTGCATGTCACTTTTTTCCTTTGTAATACTGGTTATTTCAAGCATTTCTGTCAAGTTTTGTCATAATCAGTTCAATAGTTTGAGAAAAATCTAGTAAAATGAAAGACGACATCTACAGCGATTCGAGAAAAATTCCTTCGACAAATCCAAACCAAGCCGCATCAAGATAGAATAGAGTGTGGACCAATAAATGATCAAATATCTATCTTATCTGCCTACAAACAGTTGAATATGTGATCAAGATGATTTTAAGAAGATAAATACCACTAATGGACCTCTTTGTCTTCTTTATAAGGTCTCTTTTGGTCAATTTATACCTCTTATTTCCTCAAAATTTCAATTACTTTTCAGACCAATAAATAAAAATTATGGGGTAACTTTCACTCATTTATGTTAGAAATGTTAATAGAAATGAGTAAATGAAGCATTTTAGCAGAATGAACAATCCATATAAAAGTTCACTGTCTCCAAGGAGGTTTCAATAAGTCCTTACGTAAAAATTAAATTTACGCTGCATTCCAGAGAGGGACATAAAAGGTTTCTCTTTTAGTAAATAATTTGTCGTTACAGCATTAAAAATAATTTCATCTACTTATAACTATATATTTATTTAAGTATTACCTAGGAAAATGTTTTATCATAGCAGAATATAAGAAATAAAGAGACCCCTCCCCCCAAAAAAAAAATACACTTAGTATGGCTTGTTCTGTCAACTGAATATTCATGGTAGAGTCCTATTAAAGACAATTTTCTCATAAAATGTGTTTTGGAGACTCAATCCACTCAGAACATTTCATATTTTGTAATATTTCACTTAATAGCAAGACATTTTAACACATGAGATTACTCACAAGGTCAAACGTGCATGTACAGCTTCCCATAATAGGTGCAATACCACCATTGATTTTCTCCTATTAGTTTTTGTTAAATTTGCACTTTTAGAAAAAATGTGCAGAATTTATCTTTGTTTCAAATAAAGAAATACTTGGCATGAGTAAACTTTAATCCTATCCAATTCTATAGAAAAGATTTCACATAACATTTCATTGCATATAAGAAAATAACCATCATTGGAAGTTAACCAATCAAATTTCTCCCCTTATTTTATCTGTGTACAAGGTTTAGTCACCATGTAAGCTCAAGATTGCAAAATTTTCTATAAAAATCCCAAATAAAAAATAATGGTGTTTTGAAAAACCCCAGACATATGTTTATGACACAGAAATGTTTTTACTGCAATAAAATGTAGGATTAATTACCTACAACTCTCAAATTCAAGGGAATATTTTTTTCGACCTACTTTCGCATACAACCGGATGTGACGTACCATGATTTGGTGGTATGACACCTTAATGGTGGTCTTGTGCCATTATACATGTTTATCTTAAATTATTAAATGTTAATTTGACTGCATGGTAACGTAGTAATGGTGTCACAGAGGCATGGGTTAAGTTCAAGCTAAGGGGAGGTCAACACTTTCTTACCACAAACTTGCAGCTTACATTATTGGACTGCATTTCAAACGGGGTAACAGTAATTAATGATGTAAGTTCTGAATACGTCTTGAATATCTGATCATAGATGTGCCATATAGTTGTCAAATATATATATACGTTTGAAATAATAAAAAAAAGTTGATATCAGTATATTGCAAGTATTATCAACCTTAACGATTGACGAAAAATTCATTTCTGCAAAATATCTTATCTACATGCCACCATAAATATATATCCGAATGGGTAAACTATTTTTACATATATCTTACTTGGCCGAGGAGTCTAGTAGACAGTGCAGGCGCAATTACCTCGAGGTCTCAGAAGTATATAAGTTTCAAACCCAACAGTAGGAAGAATGGTTATTTGCTACCACAAATTTGCTATAGAAGTTTAACACTGTTGGAATAAATTTCTCATGTGTTTATGACAAAGTATATAATATCAATAATTGTGAAAGGGAATGGTGATATTGAAGAATGGAAACTAAATATATGAAAACTAAAAATTGATCATTTTTTTCACTAGTAATAAGGTTGTAGTATCTAAAGGTTTTTCAAAATAAATCCACCTCAGAAGAATACATGAGATATAAGTTCTCAATACTATTGCTCTTTTCGTCGTGAAAAATATATGAATTTCCTTTTAATTATATGTGTTTCTGAACTAAGGAGTGTAAGTCTACGGATATTATGGGTTTTTTTTCAAGTTGAATGTTGTACTCCAAACATATTTTTAGTAGGTAGTTTCCGCCAACATATTTATGGATAGTATCATTTTACGTTTAACAACAAAATCGTGTTCACTGTAATTTATATTAAGTTTTATTTCTATGATAATTGACACTCTCTCCCTGCTCTGTATAACAATGTTCAGTCTGTTGACTGCAGTCTTCACGTGAAAACATTCCAAGGATATGTGTCTGTGCGGGCGTCATTAATGTCATTATCATTGTAGCTATGGTTAGTTGCATCACCTTTAATTTAATTGACAATTCCTTGTAAATTTAAAACAAATATAAACTTTGTTGTCTAGAATGTTGATCTTTCTATATCTAGAATGTGTATATATTTAGAATGTAGTACAGTAATTGGGGATATTTGACCACGAGTTCTCTTCAAGTGTCTAGATAGAGAATTTTAATTGTAATTTTCCACTTCTTATTGTATATTCAAAAGCTCATCAAATATTGCATTGGTTTTGCTTTTTTTATAAATCTGTATGAGCTACGCATATCACAACAGGTGCCCTGAAACATATTTATCTGTGACGATAAAATAAAAAAAAAAGCGTCTTTCACAGGAATAAATAATGGATCATCAACATATTTCTAGTTTTTTTATTCTTGGCTTCATGCAATACTGATGAGAAGTAAATACTAATATCTAAAATATAAACTAATCGTGAGTTAAAAATATTATAGTGTTATTGCCAATTTTGTAATCAAATCACTTGTGTGCAAATAGAAATACCCGAAACAGAAGAGAGATCGTTATACAGGCTACGAAAATGCACAGTTACATTAAGGCTGATTTTGTAACTTAATATCAAGACTCTTACTGGGGAAAGTGTAAAATTCGGGAATCCTACCACATCTCCTTATTTTGAGTTAAACAAGCAGTGCAAATATCTAAATAAGGTGCAATCCTTGATTTTTTATTTTTTTTTCTATTTTCTTACTTCAAAAATATAACAGATGGATAAATCTGACATAAGTCCTAGCAGAAATTACAATTTTTTGACATGAAACAATTAATTAGGTTGTAATCCCATCGGAAAGGTGACCATATAATATATATAATGTAGCATTTGTGATTTTGTGCTCTCAAACTATTCATATTTTACAAGTTCAAACTTAACCATTGATCTTAGGTCAAAACTTTTTGTAATTTGAAATAACAATTTTTGATATATAAATGGCATGTCAGTTAACTGCTAGTAGTCTGTTGTTATTTATGTATTATTGTCATTTTGTTTATTTTCTTTGGTTACATCTTCTGACATCAGACTCGGACTTCTCTTGGACTGAATTTTAATGTGCGTATTGTTATGCGTTTACTTTTCTACATTGGCTAGAGGTATAGGGGGAGGGGGGAGATCTCACAAACATGTTTAACCCCGCCGCATTTTTACGCCTGTCCCAAGTCAGGAGCCTCTGGCCTTTGTTAGTCTTGTATTATTTTAATTTCAGTTTCTTGTGTACAATTTGGAAATTAGTATGGCGTTCATTATCACTGAACTAGTATATATTTGTTTAGGGGCCAGCTGAAGGACGCCTCCGGGTGCGGGAATTTCTCGCGACATTGAAGACCTGTTGGTGACCTTCTGCTGTTGTTTTTTTCTATGGTCGGGTTGTTGTCTCTTTGGCACATTCCCCATTTCCATTCACAATTTTATCAACTTTTTCAATCTTTTACATTTATTGAATTATTATTCTATCTGTTCTGTTAATTTACAATAAACCTTTTCATATGAAATAAAATTAAAACAACACTTTGTGAAAATAGAAATATGTTGTATGAGTACAAATGAGACGACTCTTATCCAGACAGAAACTCAATGAAATATAAGTGAACAACTATAGGTCTACGTACTGCCTTCAACAGTGTGCAAAACTCATAGCGCATAATAGCTATAGATGGCCCAGAAATGACAAATGTAGAACAATTCAAACGCAAAACACTTATTTCATTATTAAAACGCCGAATAATAACTTAGATTTTTAATAGATTTGTATTCGTTGTCTCAACGTCGTGACGGCTAAATAATTGGACATCTTAATCTTAGTGTATTCTCCTGACACGTAAACAACAACACATACTATTGATAAAGTCGATATTTATAGGTCCGAGTTCATAGCTATCGTCGAATGATTTTCGTTGTCCACGAATATAGTCCCTAGCGTGCCAATTTTTTTTTTAACACTTTTCCGATTCATTTCTCTATGGTTTATGCCTCAAATAACAAGAAGGGGGAGGTAAAATGACACTGTAAAAATGTTTGAATCGTAAATTTTAAAGAAAAATAGTGATTTGATCCAGCTGATAAGGGTTACAAATTAACACTTCGGAAGCTGTCGGAAGATTTCAAGATCCCCTTAACATAGAATTTTTCATACTGGTCAACCAAATAGTGATGGCGTCCGTAAAATGTACGAAGGTTTGATTTCAACTTCACCATTTGACACTCTTGGTTTTAATACTTTCCTTGTGAGCAGCAACTCTCTATCAAGGAAATCATGATAGATAATACAGGCCCGGGAATTTCGTATCATTTGGGAGATATATTATACTCTGTATGCAGGCGCTGCTGGTATGTTGCTACATGGAAATGGAAAGTTCACAACTTGGAAGCTGAAATATGACCGTTTTATTGAGCGTGGATGCAGAGCACTTACTGTTAACAAACCCGGTCTCCACCCTTACTTTGTTTGTAACTTTGTAACCTTTGTAGCTTCTTAATTGGTTGACCTTTGACGCATTTCAAAAACAAGATCCCCTTAACATAGAATTTTTCATACTGGTCAACCAAATAGTGATGGCGTCCGTAAAATGTACGAAGGTTTGATTTCAACTTCACCATTTGACACTCTTGGTTTTAATACTTTCCTTGTGAGCAGCAACTCTCTATCAAGGAAATCATGATAGAAAATACAGGCCCGGGAATTTCGTATCATTTGGGAGATATATTATACTCTGTATGCAGGCGCTGCTGGTATGTTGCTACATAGAAATGGAAAGTTCACAACTTGGAAGCTGAAATATGACCGTTTTATTGAGCGTGGATGCAGAGCACTTACTGTTAACAAACCCGGTCTCTACCCTTACTTTGTTTGTAACTTTGTAACCTTTGTAGCTTCTTAATTGATTGACCTTTGACGCATTTCAAAAACAATTGCTAAGACGTAAGCTCAATCTAAATGCCTAAGCCACACAATATGTTATTGATTTTACTACCTATAATATAAGTCAAAAAAGTTATTGCACAGGTGTAAGTGTGATTACATTTTCATAACATATACATTATAAGCATAAACCTTGTGAATCTTTTAGGGAAGATCACTTTGCCAAAAAACGCCTTTTTTATATTTATAAATTGGTAAGCCTTATGTCAGATGGCAAGTATTGTCAATGTTTCCATTATGTATAGAATTTAAGATAAAAAGGGTCCAAAAATGTGTTAATAAAAAATATAATATTGTTACAACAAATTAGCATCTCCATATTCCATTTTGTCCAGATACTAAGTCAATGTAGTTTTTAACCTATTTATTTATTACTAATATTGATACCATTCTTACTTTAAAATGTCATTGGAAACAATTAGTTGACAATGAATTCCTGTAGGAAGATGTATGTTTGTATGTGTCTTGGTGTTGTTCACAAGTATTGTTCGTCATTTCTTATTTTGTTGACATTTTAAATATGTTAGTAGTATATTATCAACGTATAACTTTGAATCAACAGTTTGAACCTTAATCTTTTGACATTTACAAACCAAGGTAGTGATAAATGTCATCAAAACAAGACGATTATTAATTACAAGAATACTTTATTTTTCTATGTTGTTACTACTGTAGTGTTAAATGTTTTATAGACTCAGCTGTTAAAACATGTGGAGATGTGGTAAGATTGCCAAGGACTCAGCAATCCAAAGGGCAATGCTTTATGCAACTAGCCTTCATGTATAGATCTACGTAGGGTTGTTAATAATAATAACAATGAAGTATTTCATTTACCACCACGCATTGGTCAATAAGCGTTTTGATGAGTTAAAGCATTAACCACAGAGATTTTGTTTCATATGTTAAAACCTTGATTTCCATAAAAAAGACTTTACTTGTACTTTAGCAAGTATTCGTTCAAATGATGTAACGAAACCCGAAAAAATAGGCCATTTAAGTGCATATGAAGAAAATTTATTTGAAATACCCGTAATATATAATGCATTTACAGACATACATTTCCCAAGTAAAATGTCATCGTCCATTTGACGTCATATTTGACTTTTATGTTCCATTTTCAATCGGTACTGTGATGAAATACAAACGTTAGTTTCTAAAACAGAATTATAATTTCTTAAAAGCATAAAAACGATAAAAGAATATTATTAAAGAATGCAATAGATTGGTCTAGGAATAGGGAATGTTAACTTAGACTAATGAGAGGTTAGAGAAAAATAGACTGAAATACAACGTTAAAGAAAAAACAATAATGGCAGACGGCAACCAATGAAACCACAAAATAACAGATCAATGTGTAAATTTTGTTTTAAATCCAAACACAATTTTAAACCTAAAAAGTTCAATGTGTATTTTTGACAATAGAACAGTACCTATGCATCATATTTAGCATGACATAGTCTCGATTTTATATTAGTAAGTATATTAACAGAAACTACAAAAGATCTGCACTAAACAGCAAATCCACCAATCTAAAAAGAGATTTCTATCGATAAAGATATTAACAACGAGTCGGACAAGCACAACAAAATGCTACCTCAGCCAAATATACTGGCATGACAATGAACATGCTCAATAAAATGCTGCTTGGTTATCTACACTCACATTCTTACCTCAATACATTGAGTAAAAAAACTATACATAGAAAGAATGTGTAAAAGCACTCACTTATGTCACATTGAGCGCTTTACCTTTAGAATTGACAAAAGCACAGATACAAATAAAAGAATACTACAACGTTCCTAATCAAATTGACCATGTGTCCTTATATCTTAATATTGAATGCTTTACTCGAATGATCATTTCAAAAAGCAACATCTTTGACCATATAAGAAACTCTGTTCATATGTGTTTAGAATACTACTATAAAAACATTAAAATCCGAAAGCAGAAAAGGTAAGAACGTTTGTCATTTTTTTAGAATAAAAACAGATAAAAACAATACTGCTAAAAAAATACAATAATTTTACAAAGGGAAAATTTTAACCTTTATCAATACGTATTTAAGCTTAAACTAACAGTTTGATTTATTCTTATAGTTGTTTACTATTCAAATATGCTAGAAATACCAATTGTTTTTTTAATTTGTGCAAATAGAATCATATATGTTCTTTCATGTAATATAAACCTTTCATTTTTATGGAAATCAAGGTTTTAACATATGAAACAAAATCTCTGTGGTTAATGCTTTAACTCATCAAAACGCTTATTGAATTCTGATATGCAACTGCAAACATATACATATCGAGCCAAAAGATCACTCCACACCTCGTGTCATATTTGACATAAGATTTGATATCAAGGTCTAAAAGAAATGTCAATATGTTGGATATAGTTCGTGAAACTTCTGATGTATAACTGATTTTGATATATTTTAGAAAATCTTACTTATTTAAAAAGGAAATGTCTTCTAAATTGATTTCTATTAACGTGGTGTTGTTCGTTTGCTGTAACGGTCGTTCTCATTTCTTTGTGTTTGTCCATCACACAATGCAACTCAACCCAATTTATAGATATAGTTTCATTTGTTCATGTTTAATTTTCTCAATCGTTTGATATCTGTGAGGTGTTTTGGGGCGGGGTAGTTTGTATTGCTGTTTGTCTTTACTTCTTTTAACTTTGGTTTTGTTGATATCGGGATGTACATGTATGTCTTTCTCCAGTTAGATTAACTACTTTTAAAAACAGATATAACTCTGGTACTCTGACAGAAGAAATGTGTTCACATTCAATTAAAACTAATGGCATCATCCTGGAGAAGATGTATCAGTCTTTCCTCTTTGCAATTACAAAATTCATACTGTAACATGAGGAAACACAATTTTTTATTGTATTGAGATAAGAAAATGGCATGGTTCACAAAATGAAAGTATAGCATAATTGTGATCTATGTTTGAATTCAATTTGAATGGTAATCTTAAACCAGTGTAATACGCATTCCTAGTACCAGGCTTATAATTTGAATCTGCAGTCTTTTTTCGTCATCATTAGACTTCTCAATAACGCTCTGATCAAAATAGTAAGAAAGCAAAAAACTATAAAGATGTAGAGCAGTGAGGACCCAAGATTCCAAAACGTTGTGCCAAATACTGCTAAGGTAATCTATGCCTGAGATAAGATCAATCTTAGTATTTGAATAATTCATACTTGTGCAAACATTTAATTTATAAAAACAATACCTGAGGTTTAATCTTAACATTTAGATTTTTTTATATAGCTTTATATATCTTTAATAAAGGTTTAAAAAAAATTCAAGTCTCCATGATCAATGCATAACTATTGAACTATATACAGAACTCCCGCCTAGTCGGTTTGGATAGTTGTATTATTTGGTGATTGTCATCAGGATCAGAATTTGTTTGCATTTATGTTGATTTTTTTTAATATTTCGTTTCACATAATTTACCTGAAAATATAAAATCGGTGTAAATAAACTCATCAGATGGTAACAAGGATGAACTTTTGTGTTTGCTTCAGCCGCTCGTTTCGTCTACAAAAGATTCACCAGTGACGCTCGATAAAAATAAAATAAAAGTTAAAACGCCCAAACTAAGTACGAAGTTGAAGAGCATTAAGAACAAAAAATCACAAACGTTATGCCAAATACAGCTAAGGTAATCTTTATCCTAAATCGGTATTAACTTTAAGATCTAACCAGTCAAACGGAAAATAATCTTGGATTGACACATAGACTTATGTGACATTTCTACATCGATATTGACTTATAACCAGGTAGAATGTTCTTATGAAGTCAAACAGTAGTGGGTGACACAGAAGTATACATATCTGAACCAATAAATCGAACAAAAAAAAGGTCTTAAAGAAAACTAACAGGCTAGTGTAACAGATACCAAACTCAATATGTACCACAAACAGGTCACGAAAAGTAGATTATATGGGAGACAAACAGTCTGTAAAAATAGAAACAAAAGATTATATATCACATGCATCCGATATTCTATAATGCTCAAAGCAGAATATTAAAAAGCGACGGGAAGTTGAACCATAATAGTTCATGAGCTATTTTACCAAAAAGGATCTAGATATAAAAGCCCAATACAATCAATATTAGGTCAACATTGCACGAGGATGTTAAAACTTTAATATTTTAACAATTTATAAATCTATGAGCTTATAATTTAACAAAGGTTTGTAATAAAGTATTAAAGAACCTTATTACTGACTACTGAGCTGGTGACACACTTGGACTTGAGAGTCCATAAGCAAATTTATTGACCCTATGCTGTTAAAAATAAAAGTAACACTTTTACATACGCATGCATCCGAAGTGGTCTTCACGATTTATCTTCATCAGGAATGTTCAAAGTCACATATTTTAAAGTCAAGGATGTAATATAACCGAAACTGTTAAAACCCGTTTGACCAAAAACATTAAATATGTATAAAAAAGTAAAATCACAAAAATACTGAACTCCGAGGAAAATTCAAAGAGAAAGATCCTAATCCAATTTGAAAATCAAACACATCAAACAAATGGATAACAACTTTCCTATTCCTGACTTGGTACAGACATTTTCAAATGGTGGATTGAACCTAGTTTTCTAGCTTGCTAAACCTCTCATTTGTATGAAAGTTGCATCAAATTCTATTATATTGTCAACGGTGCGTGAACAAAACAAACAGATGTAGTAGGTAAAAATGTCAATAATATAGCAGTAAACATTGTTATATAATCTTAATCACAAAAAAAAAACGATCCAAACAAGTAACAAAGAAGAACAAAATGGCATACCGACCTAGCATATTAATACAAATTAAAGACAAGAATACACAAATGTATCATATTACAATAACACAATGACTAGATGTATAAGTACAGAGCCACGTCATATATGTAACGAAGAAACATAAAAAGGCAAAACAACAAAGCTCATAGCAAAAATTAAAGACGATCAACAAACAAGTTTTCGAAGTAACACCAAAAGGCATAAACACAAAACACATTAGCAAAGCGAAAGACAAGAATACGATAATATCATAAACAATAATGACAGAATGTACAAGTACCACAAGTATCTTAATACCAATTAAAATAATCGTATATTTAACAAAGATGCACAAAATATATATATATCAATTGTAACAATTTCATTGCCTTCTTATTTTTGAATTTTGTTTATGTGTTGTATATTATATATTGCCTAAGCACGTTTAAAGGACTGTTATGGAGACGGACACTATAATCCGACTTACACCTGTATCGATATATTTTTTCAGGATTATAGCTGACACATTATTTAGCATGACATTCATCTATATCAGTATAAAGAGCCTGTAACAGGCAAATAATTCAAGTGGAGAAAAACAATTAAATGATTGCATAATAACGATTTCTTTCATCTTATCACCACAGCTCAAATTTTTATGTTTTTTTAAACACTCAACAATGACATGGATTGGTCAGACAATTTAAAGCTTTGTAATCAATAGTAATGACATAGTATGACTGCAATGTTGTTCATTCCTTATTGTGAATACACAAACACCATAACTCATCGCTCAATGTCAACAGATTATATTCCATTTCTTATCAGAAAAATCCACTCCTATATCTTTATTTACATCTTATTATAGAATCAAAGTATTATATCCATGTCTGTTATATCAAATATAAGTGATTATTTCTTGAAAAAGACACTGATTGCTTTTTTATATTGTTAGCTATTTATGTCTGCCTGCTAATATAAAGCAAATTGGCAGGCAAAAATTGTAAGCTCCAAAATCCCTTCTTTGGCAATACTCCTACAAGATATTTTATTATTTGTTTATAGTTTGATTTAAAGATATTTTTCAATATTGTTTTGTTTCTTTTGTATGGTAAAAAAAAAGTATCATTAACTTTCCTAATGTCTTCAAAAGTGTATACTATAATATTTATCGTTCATTTACACACACCAAACACACACATAATGTGCAGACAAATGTACCGTGTATATTATTACTACCATTGTAACAATGTATCTGGTCTCCTGGTAGATTTATAGTCCTTGAGGGTATCACCAGCCCAGTAGCCATTACTTCAATACTAATACTGGCATTACAACAGGTATCATTTGTTATCAAAATTTGGAAATTACTTTAAATTGATGAATGTATCTCCCTCATGTAAAGCGCTGGTTCTTTGCCCGGATTTCGCTATACTTTGTTGTCCTTTTAGGTTTGTAGCTTCCAATCTTGTAGATATTCTAATATGATGGCCTCGATAATCACTGAAGAGACATTGAATGTCGAAATGCGGATCAAAAAAGTACCTCTTATGTTATTATATATATATATATATATATATAGAGTCTATAAGAATCTACCAACCAGTAAACTTAATAGGTATTGGATCATCAAAATTGACAATACTACACAAACAGGAAAAATTATATGAGTCTGAAAGATTGTGTAACAATACCGATAAATAGATGGAAAACAAAACACTAAAAAGTGTTGAATATCATTGCACAAAGATGGAAAAACTGAACAGATGATATAAATTATACAATAATTGCAAATATTTCGGCTCAACAAATGGCCTTCTTCGGTGACAAAAGTTTTAACAATAATGAGATACAATGTATAAGGTGTAAACATAGATCACTAATAATACAGGTAAGTTTTGGTCGATTGATTTTAATCCAAAATCCTGAATATAATAATATAAACACTAGACTGTAAATTTAATTATTTCTTTCTATTGATTCCATCTGGATGGAGGACACCCAGTGTTTTTATCCAAAACCTCTCCCGATTTTCTCTTTGCCTATTTTGCCATGTACAATCCTGTTCGATCACAAGAATCTTCATGTGATCAAAATCTTTCAGATTGTGATCTGGTAACCTGAAATGTTGGCTGACAGGAATATACGGTTTTTTTGTGAGGTCACTCCTGTGGCCATTGAGGCGTTTGTGAAATGGCTGCATAGATTCACCAACATATTGGAGACCACATCTAGGACACTCAAGAACGTAAATCACATTTGAGCTTTTGCAGTTGACATTGCAAAAGATCTTGTATGTCTTTTCTGTGGTCTTACTGTGAAATGTTGATGAATGCTGCAATTGGTTGCAACATTTGCAGCGCTTGTCCCCACAAGGCTGACAATTACCTACAGTATGGTTAGGTTTGGAAAGGTCAGCACGGACAAGTATATTTCTCAGGCTGTTAGGTTGTTTGAAGGCAATCATGGGAGGCTCAGGAAAGATTTTGGATAACTTCGAATGTTTCTCGATTGCTGTCCAATGATCACGAATGGTCTTGAAACTATTTCTCAGGCATGGATGGTAGGTGAGCACACATGGGATTCTTTTACTTTTCTGTTTATCTTTGTAAGTTAGCAGACTGCTTCTGGGGATGGATTCCGCTTTTCGAAAACTATTTTTGATGTTTTGTGGGGACAAGCGCTGCAAATGTTGCAACCAATTGCAGCATTCATCAACATTTCACAGTAAGACCACAGAAAAGACATACAAGATCTTTTGCAATGTCAACTGCAAAAGCTCAAATGTGATTTACGTTCTTGAGTGTCCTAGATGTGGTCTCCAATATGTTGGTGAATCTATGCAGCCATTTCACAAACGCCTCAATGGCCACAGGAGTGACCTCACAAAAAAACCGTATATTCCTGTCAGCCAACATTTCAGGTTACCAGATCACAATCTGAAAGATTTTGATCACATGAAGATTCTTGTGATCGAACAGGATTGTACATGGCAAAATAGGCAAAGAGAAAATCGGGAGAGGTTTTGGATAAAAACACTGGGTGTCCTCCATCCAGATGGAATCAATAGAAAGAAATAATTAAATTTACAGTCTAGTGTTTATATTACTATATTCAGGATTTTGGATTAAAATCAATCGACCAAAACTTACCTGTATTATTAGTGATCTATGTTTACACCTTATACATTGTATCTCATTATTGTTAAAACTTTTGTCACCGAAGAAGGCCATTTGTTGAGCCGAAATATTTGCAATTATTGTATAATTTATATCATCTGTTCAGTTTTTCCATCTTTGTGCAATGATATTCAACACTTTTTAGTGTTTTGTTTTCCATCTATTTATCGGTATTGTTACACAATCTTTCAGACTCATATATATATATATATATATATATATATGACAGTTTTCTCATTGGCAATCCTACCACATCTTCTTTTTTATATTGTATGATTCAGCATATTTACAAATAAACACCTATTGTATTACACACAATAAAAACCTTGACCACCAACCAGGATTTGTGGAGCTGTTATATTTGTATATAAAACTTTATTACACCTAGTTCGTATATAACCAACTTATCATATCATTACATAAACTTTAAAGGGGCAATAGCTGTCAAATATATGTTCACCGATTTCAATCAAATTCTCATATTTGATTTATAACAATGTAAAACATTTATTCAAACATGTAAAAGTCTAAAATAAACAATTAACAAGGCACGGCCATGAAAATACGTAGCTTCGTTTCGTGTGTTTTTTTAGTCTAAACACCATCTAATTAGTTATCGAGTTGACCTAAGCGATGTAAACATAAATATAGATATAAATAGATTAAGCAAACTCGCTGTTGAATTATTCTATTTAATTTCATATTATAGATACAAAATAAATGTTTATCATCGTTTTTACCTGTATAAGAATGATATTTTGTGGATCGAATCAGTCAATCAAATGATTTACCTTTGTTTCACTTTCAATTTTGACATTTTTTTCCTTCAAATAACTTTACACATACAATTCACGTGTTCTCCATCTCAGGCTAAGGGGTTAAATTGAAGTTCATATGAATACGGATTCAATGAGGTCGAATTATTCACTTGCAAGTGAATAATTTATAATCAATGTTTTTTTAGTTTATTTTGACAAAATTGAACCATGATGGCTGCTAAAAGCGAATTATTATTTTGCTATCTATAGTATTTTTTACTATCATGTTCATTTTATATCAATTGTATGTCATATGTGTCTACCCTTCTATCACATACATATAAGTCTTACATATATTTAAAGAGACACGGAAGACACCAGGGGCATTCAAACTCATAAGTTGAAAAAAACTTAACGCCATGGCTCAAAAAGAAAGAAAGCATAAAGTAAGCATATCCGGTTAATAGTCTCATTCTGTGAGTCACATTCGGCTAAATGGGAAGCGGGTTGTAGTTATGATATTAGGAACGTATACGCTATCATCTTATATATAAGCGGATATTCCATAACGGTCAACCAACTTGTGGTGGCGTCCGTAAAACTTTTTCAGCTGAACACGTTTTATGTGACTTCGTTATTTTGACAGAGTGAGACAACTTTTTCTTTCAATTCACATTTTCTTAAGGTTATAAGCAAACTCTTTTTTTTTTAAAGCAAGTAAACATTGATTTGCCAAAATGTCTATAGCTTACAGATTTTCTTTGGTTTCTCAAGATTAAATTATTTGTTCTACACGTCTTCAATAATTATAATGTATCATAATTATTCCACGTGACTTCAAACAACTCTTCATACTCTCTTCTGGGTACCATATTCTTTTCTGAACGTCGGGATTGCTTTGTGTGACATTTCCCGCGGTGAAAAAGTGTTTAAAAACGTTTTGGTCGGTTTTTTAAAAGACAGTATAGTAATTTCGTTTTCAAAAATTATTTCAGACCTTAAAATAAACAGAATACATGAATAAGTTACTTTTCATCAGTACTGATTATCATAGTGTATGTTGTGTTTAGTTTTAAAAGAAACGGATAAGAACACAATTATGTAAACTTATATCTTATGTTCAGAAGTAAAAAAATATAGGCAATACCATTAAACATTTATTTCCCGTGTTTTAGGGATATATGAAGATTTGTTCACCCTCTTGAAATAATATTTTTTGAGTGAACATATCTTCATATCTTTCCGATGCACGGGAAATATATGTAAAATATTATCTTTGACGATACATACTTTTTTTTTTTAATTTTGCCAATATAATTATTACTAGGTTCCAAACAGACATTACACTTTAGTGTGACTCCTAAAACAACAAAATACGTGTGCACTAAGTCACACTTTCAAATACTTTATATGCAGAAGAATATTACATTGTAGCTTAGACTTAATCAATGTTCTGACACAGTTTAATATGATAGATTGATTTAGACTATTATTCATCTTGCTGTCACAACGTTAGTACAAAACGATAAGCAAATTCAATGAAAAACAAACCTATACTTGGCTATCAATTTTCTTTTTTGCAAACACAATATTTGTTTACCTTAAGATATCTATAAAATAACAGAAATTCAAAGAAAATACCAAATTTAATCATAGTACTCAATATCCGGAGCACACACTTCAAAGATTAACCTCAGTGACCCAGTTGATTTTCTCATTCAAAAACAGCGGCACATGACTCAAAAAGGAAAAGTCACAGCGAAAAAAGAAATATCATGAATAATTAGCAGTGCTTTAGCTTGTGAAAAAAAATCAACACATTTTACGTTTTTCAATTATACAATGTACATTACGTCTGCCATATTATTATCTTATCTGGCAGGTTTTATTTATCTCTGACTTTGCTTCCAATAAGATTGTCAAAGATGTTACATTAGAGATGTCATAGAGAGTTAAAGCTCGTTTAAGAAGACATGTCATTATTTTAAACAATACGATATGAGACTGATGTAGCGGACAATATTTGATTGTGTAGACAAATGTTTTGATTGTGAAGCGGAATGAGTCCTATTATCAACAGCCAAATCTAATTACCTACTCAGCTATACACAGATCATATCGAAGGCTCTTTAAGGAAACATTTCATTATTATAGTACAATCAAGATATTATTAGAAAATAAAGTATAATTATTTGTATTTAGATGATGTATGTATAACTGGATTTTTTTCAATCGCTAAAAAAATACGGTAAAGTTCTATAAACAGATTTATAGTATAATGCATGACCTTTGTCAAAAGAGATATACATATTAGTCTCCTAAGAAGAATATAAACCAATCAAATCCAATCTCCTCTGAAAGCCTCATCATGTCGCGACCATGTTAGTTTATTTATGAGTAATAGTTTCTATTGAAAAGAAATCTTTCTGATATGAGCGTCTCAAAGTTCAATTTGTTCTTTATTCATTGCATTGTAAATCTAATTGCCATTCAAAACAGAAAATTAAGGAAAGTAAAATAACCGACAGTAATAAGGTTTTCTTATTTACAAACAAAGAAAGCCAAAGAAAATAAACAATATAAATGACGTCAAAAAGGGGGAAAAGATTGTGAATAGGACTTAAATAGATGTAACTCCCTGACCGACGGAGAAAAGTTCAAAAAGATAATAACATTAGATACTCACATGAACCTTAATTTGGCTTTTACTTTTATTTTTTATATGGACGACAATATAAGAATAATAATGGAAAAACTAATTATCCCAATTGTTTCTAGTCTGTTTATAAATTAATGATATTGTAGTATATGATGAATATTACAAATCTAGAATAAATTGTATGTTTTATTCGGACGAATATGATTTATAGTACAAAATTCAGAGGAATTTTTCTAAATACTAAAAATATTTTACTACATGAATAGATTACCTTAGTTTTATTTGCCAAAACTTCTGGTACTAGTTGGTTCTCAATGCTTTTCAACTTCGCAGTTTGTGTGGCCTTTCAATATTTTTTTATTCAAGCGTCACTGATTAGTCTTTTATACATTTTCAATCATGGTATTGATGATCATATACAAAGAAGATTGCCACCTTGATAACTCACCACAAAAAAAAAAACATTACAGAAATAAACAGCTATAGATCATGGTACAGCCTTCCACAATGAGCAAATTTTAAATCGCATAAGCTATAAAAGGCCCCCATATCACAAATGCAAAACAAATCAAACTAAAAATGTCGAAGTACATTTAATGTACTTAACCACTGAATTACAGGCTCCTTACTGGTGACAGGTCCATACATACATAATGTGTCGGGATTAAACATGTGATCGGGATATCAACCATCCCCTACATTGGGACAGTGGTGTAACAGTCCAACATAAGAACGAACTATAAAAATCAGTTGATAAAGGCTTAAATTAAATAACTGAATAATGTTTTTATTGGTATTACTATTGATTTTGTTCTCAGTTAATAAAAGGAAACTAAATATTATTGTTATATACATATATACACATGCATGGATCTATAATTTGTCGATACCTGTATCTTGGCATTGAACAAGTTCATGTTTTTTTTTTCTGACTGTTTATGATGCCTTTACACTAAATCCATTGGATGTTGGTTGTGTTCTGATTGATAATCTAGTCTTAGATCTGTACTTCGTGTCTTTTAGTTGTTAGGATGTACAAGTACCCGACCACGTCCACTTGTATTTGTGATATTTGTATTTTTATCCATCTGGAGAGTTGGGACCCAGCTAGCATGTTTAACACCGCCTTATTCTCTATGTATGTGCCTGTACCAAGTCAGGAGCCTGTAATGCAGTGGTTGTCGTTTGATTGTATGTCACATATTTGTTTTTCGTTCATTTTTTGTTCATAAATTAGGCCGTTATTTTTCTTGTTTGAATAGTTGACTTTGTCATTTCGGGGCCTTTTTTAGCTGACTATGCGGTATGGGCTTTGTCATTGTTGAAGGCATAACAGTGACCTAAAGTTGTTAATATCAGAGTCATTTTGGTCTCTTTTGGATAGTGGTCTCATTGGCAATCATACCACATCGTCTTATTTGTATTAATTCATCAGACTTATACAAATATAAATACATATAACAAAAACACAGAGTAGACGTGACCGGGTACTTGTACATCCCAACAACAAAAAGACACTAATTGCAGAAATGGGAGTACTCAAAGTTACTGTCAGCTAGTTCAAAGCCTTTTAACAACTTATAATCATGCATCTAAGACTAAATCATTTGAACCCATTGTCTACAATTACAAGCAACTGTATTTATTCAATATCTATCTTTCTACAAACTGTTTATTGATAAATTGAAATATTCCTGATTCATTATGTTACAGGGTTGCATCGATAATTTACCCGCCTTATCACAGTCTACTAATGACATTTTACATTTAATTTATTATCCCAGTCAATTAAGGTTGATAAAACTGAGTACATAATACCATGTAGACATCTGATCTACGTACTTCCTGCTTAGGGAATACAGCACAGAATAGGTATTGTAATTAAACTTGTAATACTATAATCTACAGTAAATAACAGAAAACATGTCTTAATACCAACAATACTTATATATGGCATTCAATGTATCTCTATGGCCGATAATAGTAAGACATTGTGATTTATCTTAATGGCCGGTAGTATATAAAGACATTGAAATTAATCTTTATGGCCGATAAAAGTAAGTCATTGTAATGTATCTTTATGGCCTAGATAACAAGACATTGTAATATATATTGGGGAGTAATAGACCTTGTTAGTCACCTTTATAGGCGAGAATAGTAAGACGTTATAGAATATCTTTAATGGCCGACATCAGTAAGGCATTGTAATGAATCTCTCATGGTCGGGAAAGAGAAGACATCGATGTGTATCTGATAAAAGTAAGACATTATAATGGATATAGTTTTAACTCTTAACCTCATTGATGACTGGCTAGAGTGTAAATTCACATTGCGATAAGACGTGTCACGGTACTTGTCTATCCCAAATTCATGTATTTGGTTTTGATGTTATATTTGTTATTCTCGTTGGATTTTGTCTGTTACTTGGTCCGTTTCTTTATGTGTTACATTGTAGTGTTGTGTCGTTGTTGTCCTCTTATATTTAATGCGTTTCCCTCAGTTTTAGTTTGTTACCCCGATTTTGTTTTTTGTCCATGGATTTATGAGTTTGAACATCGGTATACTACTGTTGCTTTTATTTAGTGATTACAGTTGTAACTACTGAGATCACTCGGCCACCGGGGGCCTGTATCATTTTGATGGAGAATAGTTTAAAATTTTCATCTATCTTCATGACCGAGAATAGTAAATAAACTTATTATAGATACCAGAATTAAGAGCATGTCATGTATCTTTATGACCGATAATAGTTAGGTATTGTTATGTATCTTTTTGACTGAAAATAGTAAGAAATTTTTATGTATCTTTATGACCGATGAAAGAACGAAATTGTAATGTGTCTTTATGATAGAAAACAGTAAAACATTGTAATGGATCTTTATGATAGAAAACAGTAAAACATTGTAATGTATCTTTATGATAGAAAACAGTAAAACATTGTAATGGATCTTTATGATAGAAAACAGTAAAACATTGCATTGGATCTTTATGATAGAAAACAGTAAAACATTGTAATGGATCTTTATGATAGAAAACAGTAAAACATTGTAATGGATCTTTATGATAGAAAACAGTAAAACATTGTAATGTATCTTTATGATAGAAAACAGTAAAACATTGTAATGGATCTTTATGATAGAAAACAGTAAAACATTGTAATGGATCTTTATGATAGAAAACAGTAAAACATTGTAATGGATCTTTATGATAGAAAACAGTAAAACATTGTAATGGATCTTTATGATAGAAAACAGTAAAACATTGTAATGGATCTTTATGACAGAGAATAGTAAGATATTAGATGTATTTTAGAAATGACTGTGTATCATGAATTTTTTGTTACACGTACAAATCCCAATTTATTAATTGTAAAATAAGCAATAATGAAATCATGTAAGGTCGAAGGCAAACACTTAAGCAAGACCAAAATATCTGAAACATTCATAAATCCCTAGTAAACAAGTTTGCTGCACAAGGATCCAACGAATTGTTTATGAGAAATTTTGCATAAGACTTGAAGGAATGCATCATGGAGTTCAATTTGCGATCGGGCAAATATACGGAAACGAGAACAAGATTCTGCAATTTTATTATTGACCCCTAGAATATGCACCGCTCCTACCTGATTATTTGATCAACAAGAACAATACTAGATGACGAATTAACTGTATAACGTACTTCGATATTGATGTTGATTGTTAAAATATATGGATGATTACATATTCTTAATAAAATGTTCTTGTTTATGAATTAAGGAGACCAATTGAAAAGACAAACAACAGTATACAAAACACAACATAGAAACTGAAGACTGAAAACTTAGACCCAACCAAAAATGGTATGATCAATTACTAATCATATCTTGCTCCACATATGGCTCGCGTAGTGCTGGTCATGTTAGTAAAAAACCAGTGATTAGGCTAATTCGGAAAAAAGGAGGACGGGATTGTGGTTACGACAATTGGAACATTCCCAGATATTCCATAACGTCAACAAAAACGTAATGAAGTCTGTAAACTTTTCAAACATCACCATTTGAAATCTAGGTTTAATATCATTCTTGTGAGAAGCTACCCTCTATCAAAATTGATAGATAATGCAAGCCTTAGAATATTGTATCCAAAGTGAAAAGAATACTCCGCATGTAGGCGTTATCGGACTGTTGCTACATAGAAATGAAAAGTTCATAATTGGGAAGCTGAAATCATCTCTTTTGTCGTAAAATTCGTCATTGCATTGTCTTTAACTTTTCTGCAATGCTCACTACGTCAATCTAATTCACCTGGTTTTTATTTTTGTTCTATTGAAAGTTAAGGATGAATAAAGTCCAGGTGGTATATGCACAGAAAGAAAATTAGCAAATGAATCAAACTGTGCATCATAAAGTCTTTGATCAAGTTACTTTCTTTTGAATAGACGTGAAAAGATATGTGATTTAAGTAATCATCTGTATTCATATTTTTTTAATAATAATTCTTAGGTAAATATTGCTTGAAGTTTGATATTTCAACCTGAACATCTGCTAATGTTGCTTGGAATTTCTGTGATATTGAAGCTATAATTAATGCTGAAATTTCACAGGAAATAAACTAGAAGGATTTAAGATGTCATACCAAGAAAGGTAGAAAACAACTATAACGTAATATTATACAAATTATATATACTTAACAAATGGCATTGCGTATAACATTTGTAACGAATGTGAACATTTTCGTCTAGATATGTCTTTACGACAGACTTTTTCTGTCGAATAACCTAACGATTGACACAATTTACAAGTAGTTTTTTCCTCACATCAACAACGTGATATATACAAAAGTTCACTTTTAGTAAATAAAGGCAACAGTAGTATACCGCTGTTCAAAACTCATAAATCCATGGACAAAAAACAAAATCGGGGTAACAAACTAAAACCGAGGGAAACGCATTTAATATAAGAGGAGTAAAATATGACCTTGAATTTCATCTTTATCATGAAATAGCAGTATGGCGATAATTTGGTTCTGAAATAGTGGATTGTCAAAAAATGTCTACACTAAAAATCCCATTGCCTGAATACATAGTAGACTCTAAAGTCAGATTATTTGGAATATATAGTCCAAATACGATGATAGTTTGCATTAAAGGAAGTTTTTTTTTTTATTGTTATCAACTGCGGTCGAAAACTTCCATGCAGCCTGCTGATATAAAAAAAAACAACGATGCAATAGTATGACCTAATGCTATAGATAGAATGAGTACGGGCTGGCTGATAAAACCAAAATATGACACCCAATACTGTAAACAATATGCCATAACGGAGTACAACCAAGGCGAAATACATGTCTGGTGTACAAAATTATAAGTCTTGTATATTTGTTAAGTTTTTTTGTGTATGTCTAATATTTCTTCAACATTCAGGTTTTTTTTGGGGTTTTTTTTAATTCATGAAGATCTATTTAAGCTGTACTTTTAATTTCGTGTATAACAATCAATTTAACGAACTCAAAAAATGCAGCTAACATAACAAAACTCAAAATAATACTAAAAGCTAGAAATTATGTCATGACCTACTTTGAATGTCGACTTGCAAATATTTAAAAACAAATACTATTGGAAATATTCAATCAAAGATAATAACTTGCTATTTATTCCAATCCCAACTAAATGTCAATCGGAAAATAATATCCTAATTATGAACAAAATCACAATTGCTATCGTAAATGATATGTTTAAGATCATTGACACAGTTATAAAGAAGTTATTATAGATAACGTCTATCATTTGTCATTAAGTTATACTTTTACAAATACAGTTTATATTTCGGGAAACAGATTAAACTGAGACTTCTATCTTACAAATAGATTATTGGACTTCAGTTAAACTACATGTACGCACAGTATTTACTTTATTAGATTATAGAATAAACGGTATTTGTATAACCTTTGGGATTGTCGTATGCGTCTTTTTCATCTATCTTTAATAAATATGAGTTGCAATTGCATTTGTTGAATTTTGTGATGCCAGATGTATGTCTACGGAAAACAACGTGCCGAATAAGTAATAATGCAAAGTTGAAGGAGATTAAGGCAATCTGCTTTGTCCCCCCCTTTACCACCACGTTTTTTTTAAGTATTAAAAATCAATATTTTAAAAAAAAAAAGTTAAATGGACAGGAATATGACATCTGTTTTTCATTCGTTTGATGTGTCTGGGCCTATGATATTGCCGTGAACTTCCAATTTGGATTTTCCTTAGACATGTTAGAGTTCAGATTTTTTTAATTTTAACTTATTTTCTATTAAAATTTTCGAATTGTAAATTATCATTGAATTATTAATTCTTCGTACATACCTCTTTAACGATTTAAACTAAAATTGCCGTTTCTTATTTTTCGATGTTGTTGGTAAATGGAAAAGATGGATACCAGCTAGTTTCATGCTGTTTGAAATATCTGCTGATCTATTTTTCTAAAGAAAATTAACTTTCATAAGAACTATCATTGTGTTTAAACCCACGTTTTTCTCGAATATAGAATCAAAGACATAGACAGGATATGGGATACTGGTTGATAAAATTAATCAGAAGAGAGAGCATTATGGAACAGAGACGTTATTGATACAAATCGGCAAACAAATATACTTTCAGTAAAACGAAAATAACAGCATATAAATATTTAATTGCAATTTCGAAATATTATGCTACCTACATAACTGGGGATGTGGATACAGAGAAATTCATTTACATTTTAGAAGATCTTCACTTAAATGAAAATATTTGACTCTTCGCCCTTAACAGAATGAATCATCCCCCTAAAGTGAAGGCAAATTAAAAAGATCACTTCAGTTTTGTTTTATAAAACTTCCCATTGTAACATTTTTTTAAGCGAACACAAATCCTACTTTTTATAGCACTCTCAAACAAACAAAAGTTCTCCTGTTGACAAATAATGTCTTTTATTATCAACATTATCTAATGATTGATGGATGCTGAAATTTGTTGAACATCAGAGTTCTTGAAGAAAACCATCTGACAATTCTAAAATGCATTTCACTTCATAAATAAAGGCAACAGTAGTATATCGCTGTTCGAAGTCATAAATCGATCGAGACAAAAACAAATCCAGGTTACAAACTAATACCGACGAAATCACATCAACTATAAGAGGACTACAACGAAACAACAGAGACACTGAAGTGAACAAAAAACAAACGACAATGCAACACACACAGAAACGAACTACAAAATAACAACTGCCATTTTCCTGACTTGGTACACCAGATTTAATGACAAAAATGGTGGGTTGAACTGATTTTGTGGCCTTGCACTTTTATCGCAATGCTAAATATAACACTAAAATGAAACCATTACTTGACAGGAACACAGTACAAATAAATGCAAACATATTCAAGACAGAGAAATACACAAATAAACAATACAATAGTACATTCCGACATGCTAACCACAGAATAAAAACGAACACATAAACCAACATAGGACAGCACACAATACAGCACAACAGAACCACACCTTGTCTGTCACACTACTTAATCAACGCCACAAAAGTGACGTCACTGGTAAATTTCTAAAAAGTTTGATAATTATTTAAGATCAGGTTTGTATCTATGTCATTTGATGTATTTTATAAGAATGACAAAAATATTAATATAGAATTATATTAGTAATTAGATAATTAATTGTATTCTCTAGTTATTTCGGTATTTTTTCTAAATCAAATTGTAAAACAAATAAATAGTGCACAAATCCCAAAAAGGTTTAAAAGGCCAAATAGAATACGAAGTTGTAGAGAATTGAGGACCAAACATTCCTGACAGTTTTGCCAAATACAGTTAAGATAAGTCCTTAGTATTTAAAAATAAATAGTATTGGTAACAGTTAATTTATGATTATATAAAAAGAAATGTGGTATGATTGCCAATGAGATAACTGTCCACAAGAGACCAAAATTACACAGAAGTTAACATCTTTAGGTCACCGTACGGCCTACAATAATGAGCAAAGCACATATCGTATAGTCAACTATAAAAGGTCCCCAAATATGACCATATCAATGATACACAGAAGTGCTGACTACTGGGCTAGTGATACCCTCGGGGAAGGTGGTTTCTAACAAGAAAGCACTTTGGTCCGTCAGTTTTTAAGGACCTCCACATTTTGAATTTGTATTAAATGGGTATTTTTATTATAGCTTTTTTTGAACTCTTGGAAGTCTTGGTTTAATCGCTTCCTTTTGAGCAGCAACCTCAAGGAAAACATGATAGGAAGCGCAAGTTCTGGAATATCAAATGAGAAATACTCTATCATAGAACACACCTGCGACATCGTCATAACTGAACTAAAGTATCTACGCCTTATTTTTAGCATAGGTTCTTAGTATTCGTATTGTCTGTCTGGTAATGTAATGCTGATAATAAGATGCATAGTTAATTCTGTTTTCAAAATTTTCCTCTTTGAACCCATCGACTCGGAACTTGCTGATTATTGGTAATTATTGGTAATATTGATAATTTGGAAATTTTTAACCAGCACCCTTGACAAATATAAGTATTAGTTATATATTAAGTTGAATTCTTTTTTATTCGTTGTTTTTACGTCATGCCGGCTAACAAATTTGAAATTTCCAAAGCCTTGGTGTTTTTGTATTTGTATTTTCACCTTATAAAGTCATGCTGATTATAAGATGCACAGTTTTCTCTGCTTTCAAATTTTTCTGTGTGAACCCATACTGCTTTCTACTAAATTTTAGGAATGAATGTCCGTTTACTCTCTGGACAATTTATATTTAAAGAAAATCAGTGGACTTAATGCGTTGTGTTTAACAGTTCTTCAAGATAGTGATGAAATAATGCTAATACAGGATAGAAGTACAATCGGAATCAATATGTGACATATGCCTGTACTAAGTCATGAATATGAAATTTGTTTTTACATTTGTTTGATGTGTTTCAGCTTTTGATTTTGCCATTTTATAAGGGATTTTCAGATATGAATTTTCTTAGGAGTTCTGTATTTTTGATGGTAACTCACACTATTTGAATTTGACCGGAAATTATTAATTATTGGTAATATGTATTATGTGGAAAATAAAAGGGCCTGGAATATTTTAGGTTTTAATCAACAACTAGGTCCTATACTAGATTTATATAAAGTTGAGTTCTTTGATTCGTCGTTTAATCTCATGCCATCTATCAAATCGGACCTCGTTATTTTAGTGGTATATATACAGGCGCTGCTGGAATGTTCATAAAGGGAAATGGAAAGTTTACAATTGTGTAGCTGAAATCATTTCTGTTGTCGCAAAGTTTTGTTCATAACCGACCCTCATTGTCAATTTCTAGATTTTAATTAAGATTTGAGACAAAATTAACAGTATCTGTTGTAATATGTTCGTTCTTGTTCTGCTGTTTGCATGTTGTATCCACTATTATATTAATAGTTTTGTGCGTTTCTCTGGAATTTATGTTCTTGTGTTTGTTTGTGCTGTATTTCTGTTACGCAGTGTTGTCATTTAAATGACATTTTTCAACATTGGCATACAATTGGATGCTTATCTAGCAAGGTTCAACCCATCATTTTCTTAAAATGTCCTTACCGAGACAGGAATATGACAGTTGATATCACATAGTTCGTTTCTATATGTAAGTGGGTTGTGGTTTTCTGTTTGATTTCCTCTTTTAAAAAGTTGATTTGTTTCCCTCAGTTTTATTTTGTAACCCAGATTTGTTTTCTCTCAATCTATTTATGACCTTTCAACACCGGTGTAAAGCTGTTGCCTTTATGCCTCATTTTTTGTTTTTATTTATTGTTTTTATTTTAAACATATTTTATTAATTATCACTTATTAAATCAACTCCAAATTACCCAGGGAATCAAGTAAGGGGTCCCCGATTGTTAACAGTCTCATTTGACAGGACATAAGCCTTTATGCATCATGCATTTCAAGTCTGATAGAATTGGTACGTTACACATAGTCAACAAACTTTTAATAATTAGTCAGAAGGCATTATCTTTATAGTAGAAAGTGAAGTAATAAGATTCTTTCCATTTTTAAGATTCTGTATGAAGTGGGCCTCATTTGATTGAAGTCACAAGAGGGCAAGTGGGGGACCATAGTTGGTTCTCATGGTAATGCTGATTTATAGTGAAAACCACGTTCTCCAAAGGTAACAAATATGTTGTCAATCAAGAAATCCATTACCATTATAATGTCCGTTTCAGAAAATTTTCTGTTTAAATTTGGATGATATTTTTGTCCCTTAATAAGACGAGATACTTGTTTCTAAATTAGCCACAACTTTTTACGAAACAAAGCTGGACAAACTCTCTTATGTGTCCTTTAGTTTGAAACGAGGAATACTGGTGTAAACTGTAGAAAAGTTGAATGTTTTAATAATATTGCAATATTATAGTCTTATATTGTATGTACTCTAAGAGATCATTGGAATGTTTAGTATCCACATCTGATTCACGCCACCTCTAGACAAACTTTGAAGCCCGACTTTGATTGCTGATATAATTGATGTTAATATTTAAGACAATGGTTTCTGAGAGGACTTGAAAGATCTAGTAATATAACGTTTTTGTAAAGAAACTTATGTAATATAGGCATCCAAAAAGTAAAAATAAATTTAAAAAAGGAAAGTCTCTAATCAAATTCCAAATCGAAAGCTCAAACATATCAAACTAATGGACAACTGTAATATTCCTCACCACAATGAAGGAATACAATGAAGGATGATCCAGTTCATTGTTTTTTTTATCAAAATTCCAAATGCCCATTGGACAGACCTATGGTTATCCAGGATTTTCTCATTGGTAATTGTCGTTTGGGGATTTGTTGAATGTCCAAGTGAGTGTGTGTTTCAAATTACTAAAGGTACCGAAACACTGACTATTTAGCTGAGTATATCATCGAAGTAATTTTACAGTTGTAGTAATTTCTTATTGTTATTGTTGTTGTGCGCATGCAATTATTACCCGCAATTGCATGGGGTGGGAACTTTTCGTTCCGCTAGTTTGCTTGAGTTCACTGTCAGATTTCGGTGGGATACGTTTTTCCTCCAACTTAAGTTTTCTTTGTAGTGATTTTTGGACTATTGATAACATATAAGTGTATAATCATGTATGCTTTATAATCCATTTTGCTTCTTTTTTTATACCTGATCAACATATTTTTTAAACAAATAATAAACACAAACAGAATTTCCCTCATTATTGTATGAAACAATAAAACAAATATAATTTATATAGATAAGTTTAACTTGGTAATTGGATGTGATGTTCTTTTTTCTGTATTTTATTTGGGTCTGTCACCGCCATCATATTGCATGATATTACAATGATTGCTTTATATTTCATTTTGTTTCATATGATACATGCCTTGAACCATAAAACATATTTCAATTAATCTGCCAACAACACGGAATATTGTCTAAATTCTACACATAATCTAAACTTAATTGTTAATAGTATGACTAATATCTTCAATAATATTGACAGCTCTTCAAAATACCTTTCAAAGTATCATTTAATCAAATGTTATTTTAAAAATTGTTGTCAGAGGAAAATATATATTAAAACGTGTCAATTTAGTAATAGGCAACAATGCTAATGTATGATCATCAAGAATATTTTTACGTTTATATATGTTGGTTCCTTTTGTTAATTTGTATGGTAACTGTTTAAAGTTATTACCACTGTTTTTTGCAGCTGCTGATGGACTTTTAGTCCAATAAGGTATATACTAGCGCTTAAGCTCAGTATTTGTGAAATTACGAATATATTATTATTTTTTTTAATTTTCCGGGTTAAAACTAGGAGAATCTTTTAAAAGAGAGAAATACCTTTCCGTCATACATATATCTGATATCTTGTTGTGCTATATTTTCTGTCCTTTCCATTGGATCTATAATTGTAAATAAAGGCAAAAGTAGTATACCGCTGTTCAAAACTCATAAATCCAGGGACAAAAAAAAACAAAATCGGGGTAACAAACTAAAACTGAGGGAAACGCATTTAATAGAAGAGAACAACGACACAACATTAAAATGTAACACACACACACAAACACAGAACCGGACTAAGCATTAGACAAAATCCTTTGAGAATAACAAATATAACATCAAAACCAAATACATGAATTTGGGATAGATAAGTACCGTGACACGTCTTATAGTAATGTGAACTCATACTCAAAAATAAGAGAAAACAAACGACACAACGGAAACACAACGTTAAAATGTAACACACACAGAAACGAACTATAGTATAACAATGGCCATATTCCTGACTTGGTACAGGACATTTGTAAAGGAAAAACGGTGGGTTGAACCTGGTTTTGTGGCATGCCAAACCTCCCTGTTTTATGGGGAGATAAAGTATTAAATGATCCACTAGTGTGGTAAAATTGATAGCGTTAATTGTTACTTTCACATAAAAGATCTAATGTGGCGAATCATAAACCAAGTAATTTATTTTTAAAATCTATTCTGTTTCCTTGAAAATCTATATGCGGAGATCTTCAAAGAGCAGTCATCACGGCCTAAGAGTAAAAACGAGTAAGATACAGCAATGTCTTTATATCACGGCCTAAGAGTAAAAAAGAGAAAGATACAGCAATGTCTTTATATCACGGCCTAAGAGTAAAAAGAGTGAGATACAGCAATGTCTTTATATCACGGCCTAAGAGTAAAAAAGAGTAAGATACAGCAATGTCTTTATATCACGGCTTAAGAGTAAAAATAGTAAGATACAGCAATGTCTTTATATCACGGCCTCTTTATATCACGGCTTAAGAGTAAAAAAGAGTAAGATACAGCAATGTCTTTATATCACGGCCTAAGAGTAAAAAAGAGTAAGACACAGCAATGTCTTTATATCACGGCCAAAGAATGAAAAGAGTAAGATATAGCAATGTCTTTATATCATGGCCTAAGAGTAAAAAAGAGAAAGATACAGCAATGTCTTTATATCACGGCCTAAGAGTAAAAAAGAGTAAGATACAGCAATGTCTTTATATCACGGCCTAAGAGTAAAAAAGAGTAAGATACAGCAATGTCTTTATATCATGTCCTAAGAGTAAAAAAGAGTAAGATACAGCAATGTCTTTATATCACGGCCTAAGAGTAAAAAGATTAAGATACAGCAATGTCTTTATATCACGGCCTAAGAGTAAAAAAGAGTAAGATACAGCAATGTCTTTACATCACGGCCTAAGAGTAAAAAAGAGTAAGATACAGCAATGTCTTCATATCAAGGCCAAAGAATAAAAAGAGTAAGATATAGCAATGTCTTTATATCATAGCCTAAGAGTAAAAAAGAGTAAGATACAGCAATGTCTTTATATCACGGCCTACGAGTAAAAAAGAGTAAGATACAGTAATGTCTTTATATCACGGCCTAAGAGTAAAAAGATTAAGATACAGCAATGTTTTTATATCACGGCCTAAGAGTAAAAAGGAGTAAGATACAGCAATGTCTTTATATCACGGCCTAAGAGTAAAAAAGAGTAAGATACAGCAATGTCTTTATATCACGGCCTAAGAGTAAAAAAGAGTAAGATACAGCAATGTCTTTATATCACGGCCTAAGAGTAAAAAAGAGTAAGATACAGCAATGTCTTTATATCACGGCCTAAGAGTAAAAAGAGTAAGATACAGCAATGTCTTTATATCACGGTCTCTTTATATCACGGCCTAAGAGTAAAAAAGAGTAAGATACAGCAATGTCTTTATATCACGGCCTAAGAGTAAAAAGAGTAAGATACAGCAATGTCTTTATATCACGGTCTCTTTATATCACGGCCTAAGAGTAAAAAAGAGTAAGATACAGCAATGTCTTTATATCACGGCCTACGAGTAAAAAAGAGTAAGATACAGCAATGTCTTTAATGGCCTAAGAGTAAAAAAGAGTAAGATACAGCAATGTCTTTAATGGCCTAAGAGTAAAAAAGAGTAAGATACAGCAATGTCTTAACGTCTTACCTTTCTACATGTTTATTCAAGTAAAAGGGTATGCATACTCAAATAATTTAGTTTGTGTTGAAATGATGGATGCAATAACTCTTACTGCAACACATAATAAGCTTTTCAATGATATATGACGATGAATATCTCATCTTACAACCAATTATCAACTGAGATTCATAAATAAGAGAACACTTATCTTTTTTTACAATTAAAGCCCTGATAATTTACTTTCAATATTATCATACATTACATATATTATAATCAATTGTATCGGGTAACACGTTATCACGTGACACGGAATACTTGTATTAAGGTATTCAACTCTGTATCGCGTTAGATTGACTTAATATTTCTTATAATGATAATTCTATGTGTGTCATCGTGTTGTATTTTCTGGATGTCTTCCTGCTAATTAGCCATTTTAAATGAGCAAATTTTCTGTTTATTCCAACTAACGAAATGCAAAAGCTGTTAGTGTCTAATAGTTAATTAATTAATATGCGGATCGAGAAATGTATTTCTGCAATAAAAACTACAACAATTTAAAAAGAACATATATTATTGAAACAAAATGAAAATTTGAATATAACGCTTGTTTTATGAAAAAGGAAAGTATATGAAATGTAAAATACGAAATAAAACAAGATTTTCAAATACTATTCAAAATTCAAAATGTTTGATATATACCTACAAAGTAGTAAGTAAATAAACTCATCATAGATACCAGGACTAAATTTTATATATACGCCAGACGCGAGTTTCGTCTACAAAAGACTCATCAGTGACGCTCGAATCCAAAAAAGTAAAAAGGCCAAATAAAGTACGAAGTTGAAGAGCATTCAGGACCAAAATTCCTAAAAGTTTTGCCAAATACACCTGTCATACCCGTATCATATAGTTTAATGCTTTCCTACGACATGATGCCTTGTGAGTATGGAGTGGATATCTATTGAATAAATGAATGATTTTTTTTTATTTGCAAAGCATGTTAAAGCGACACAAACATATTTACATTGTGACATACGATAAACAACGGGGAACAATATTATAAGATATTACAATTGACAAATAATCAACTAATTACATGTGATCTAAGTCAGACAGAAAGACAGATTTCAAATAATTGCACAATTTTAAACTAAAGATCTTGTTTGATACAAATACCTAAGTTTTGTCACTCAACATTTAAGGGCATACGATACAGTTACAGGGGAGGTAATGACGTTGCTAACGTAAATTGTTATTTTCGCGACGTCAAACGGTGACTTATCGGGAAAAGATGCAGTTTTCGGCTAATTTTTAGCATTCAAACTGATTTAACTTGAAAACGAGTTCATGGACCCCCCTTTTTTAAAATAACATTTGGTTTGATTACGTAAGAAGATTATGTGTACCAATTTTTAATAAAACGTAAATAGTGCAATTTTTTTAAATTGTATAAATATACAGCCAAAAATTACGTTTTTTTCCTACAATCATGATCATTTGATAAATTTGAGTTATTTGTAAAAATAAAATGTACAAATTTATGCAATATTTATATAACACACGAATTACAAATAATTTAACAAAAAACAGATCGTGTTTATCTTTTAAAACAAAAAAGTTATGTATTTCTATCGAAAGGAAAAATATGTCCACAAATCCGTATTTTGAGGAAATATCTGAAATTTGAACCTCAATTTACTCAAAAAGTAGCACATGAAGGTATATTTTTTATAACATATATGATTTGATCAGATTTAAAATAGCCTATATGCAAATTTTCATCAACTTGTAAATACAGGATCAAAACTGTATCGTATGCCCTTAATTAACTTCATATTACCACTACGTAGCTTTGTGAAAAAAATGTGAGTTATAATCATAATCTATGTAATCTTCAAAGCACAAATCTAATTTTATATTTCTGTATACAATCCAGTATTAAATTAATTTATTGAAAATACATGTGCATCAATAAAACAATCAATATATGAATAAGGTTTAAAGTTAAACATTTTAAGAAGTAGGTGAATAACATTTTAAAATTGGTGGTATTTCACAAGATTTCGCAAATTTATATTTAACTTTCAAAAAGGTGCAATATAAAACATTCATGGCTCAGCAGTTTGTTTTTTTTTTTCATTTTTGGGGGGGGGGGGGGGGGGGGGGTGCTAGAATAAAACGTGTATTGTAGTGAAACAAAGAAAATAATATGATATTTTGTATTGTTATGTACATTTGCACGTGAAATGAAAACTTTTAGAATTGGTAGCAATATACCATCTTCACCTCCATATGGGATATACGTTTCCCATCTTATTTGGTATTCAAGAGTTAGCATATCCTTAGTGTCTTTGATACATATGAGGTGGCTCTATACTTATACATCTCATCATTGTGTTATTTCGCTATGGTAAATTTGTGTATATATTTCTTGTCTTTCATGTTTGCTAATATGCTTTCTCTTTATGTATTTTGTGCTTCTTTGTTACATGTTTATATGGTTTTTTTTAGTGATTAAGATATTTAGTATTATTGATGATAAGCAGTGTGTGTTACAACATAATCTGACTGAACTTCATGATGATAATAGAATTCCTTTTATCCCTAAATATATTTGACCTTAATCCTGTTACCTTTGAAATTAACCGTGTATTGTTTCTTGTTATCCATTCTTTGTTTTCCTAATGTTTTTTAATAAGGTAAGGTAACAAAAATTTAAAAGGTGTGTATAAACTATCAACATATAGCAACTCTTGAAACAAACAGCAAAGGAATATCACTTCTTCAATCTCTCCCAACACCACCGCCAATAAGTTCTAGTTATCAACAACTCAATAGACCTTGATTGTCGATCATTTTCTGTGAAATGAAATTACATATTGAATTTAATTTATCTTAAGACAATACACGTCAACCAAAGAGAAAGTTGGGTTTTTCTTTCATCTAATGTAAAAGAAAACAATGATGTTTGATTAATTTTTATGATTTTTTGACAGCAGAAATATAAACTTCTTTGGCATTGATCATTTTTTTTTCTGCTTTATAAAATGAGCAAGAGGAAATAGTTATAATGAAATATAAACAAAAAAGGAAATTGTAGACATTCTTCTTCAATTACTAGCTGCGACTTTATTCACGTTGCATTTAGAGTATTTTTCAACTAGGAAATCATAAAGAAGGATTATGTATTTGTAAATTAAACTTAATGGCTGTGATAATTGAAAACACGTAATTTACCAAAGTAGATACAATATTATTCAGATAAAGAATTATCCATAATAATAAAAATCTAACAAACATCATAAATGCAGGATATGCTTCTTTTTCCAGATTTGACAATACTTTGAGTTCCTCTACTTTTATATTATGACCTAATTTTTTACCCTCGTGCATAACTGAAGAGACATTTATTCTCAAAATGTAGATCTGATTCAGTGAAATTGGTATCGTTAATGTTATCATTTAGCTATTGAACTATATTTACTGAACTCATTTCTTTGAATTGTATATTTATGATATTAGATAATACATTAACCGATCCCTTATGTTTGTACTTTTATAAGTAGGTAATAAATAAAAAGATAAATGTTTCAATAAAGCTTTAAATATTAAGTTTGCTATTCATGAGTTTTTTTGTTTTTTTGTTGTTTTTTTTTTTTTTTATTCTACATATTACTCAACTGTTAACCTCATTACTGTATATTCCATTTAGTTTTAGACAAGAAATGTTTTGAATCGTGAAATTTATCTCAATTTAGCTTTCAAAGTTAAGCAATAATGACTTAATTTTACACATAAGCCCATATCAATGAGAGCATTGAGTAATATCTTTATCAATGTTTGTAAGCTTCTCAGATATATTTATAAATTTATCTTTCAGTTAAAGATGTTAATAAAACTTATTTTAATAAAGGAAGGATGCCGACTTTCAGGTACACATTTACAAACCTGGGAGTGAACAAATTACGATATCATGACCTTCAACGGAACAGGTGATACAACCAAGAAATCATCTCCTGCTATGTGTGAGTCACACATCATAACAAATGATCACCCCTATGGGGTCGATGGTATGTTTTTTTTTTTTTTTTTGTTGGCATAGTTTTTGTGTTTTTAAGTAATTAAGATTATAACAAAATGTTGACTGCTGTAACCCTATTTTTAACATTTTTACCTATAATATCTGTTTGATTTATTCACACATTATTGTCAAAAAATTGGAAATTTATACGACTGCCATACAAGTGAGAGGTTTAGCTAGCTATTAAACCAGATATAACTCAACATTTTCTATATAAAAAATGCCTTTACCAAGTCAGGAATCTGGCAGTTGTAATCCATTTGTTTGAAGTATATGACCTTTTGATTTTGTCATTTGTTTATCATCTTTCCGATTCAAATTCTCCTCGGATTTAGGTAATTTTGTTCTTTTACTTTCCACTTTACGAAAATCAAAAACAAAATTCCTTTGAATTCAAATTGATAAAATAATATGTTATTGATATTATTTTGAAATAATTTGTTTCCTTCGTCTTAGTTTGATCTGTACATCTTCCTCGACGAGGGGTTTTTACAACCTTTACTACTAATAAGAGTACTTTCATTTCCACTTAACAAACACATATCTGTTAAAGGGCCAGCTGAAACCCGCCTCCTCTGGTTGCAGGATTCCATCGCCATTGGTGGACTTCGGCTGTTTTCTGCTCTTTGGTCTGGTTGTTTTTTTTAGATTTGAAAATTCTCCCTTGCTGAATATTTATTCCTGAAATCTATTTTCATTATGTCTTTTTGTGTAATAAGTTTTTATTTATTTATTCTTATTACTTAAAAAACTGCATTCAAAAATATACTTTTTATGTTTTGCCATCTTCCTAGTTCAATTGCCAATTGAGTATTTGTTGTTCTGTATTTGCTTCTGTTTATTCAACAACAAAATTACACATGCTGATAACAGATTTCTTTACTGATACAGTGATTTCAGTGGAGTTCCTGTATATCAGTACCTAAAGATGAGGGTATTTTCAGGAATATATTTATAATTCATTGAGTATATATATAATTGGCATTTATACTTTATTTATCATTAGCACATTATTTATCATTTATACATTATTTATCATTTATACATTATTTTTTTCTAAAAACAACATTATTATCACTTTAAATATGAACTATATATCAAAAACAGTATTCCTTAATAACGCATTGTTAACTATCTGATAGATGTTGAGAGTGAAAAAGAAAAACAGGTCAAGTAGACATTTCGAAATTTGGTTTGTGGTTTTATATGTTTTTCTGTCGTCCGGTATAACGATAGCTTTAGTTATTTGTCTCAATTATTTTTTCGCATCAGATTTATATGCCATACATAAGTGTAGTATCCACGGAAGGTATGTTTACGTAAATTATTTGGTCGTATACAGTAAACATGGTTTGTATTTCTTCGATAATGAAAGCATGTAAATATGTGTTTTCCCTGTAAAAGCATACAAGTAATGAAATATAGAACTCGTTATAAATTTGAATGACGCATCAGTTAAAAGGTTATAGCATGATTGACAGTCCAATTCTTGGTGAGAAATATATCTCATATTTTTTCTGATGATTCCGTAATTTTAGTAAAAATAAAATTAGTTCCATTGCCATCTTTGTGTCATTCTAATTTCCTAATTTAGTATCAAGGTTCATCATAACTTTTTGATCAAAATTAACTCTTGAGCACAGACGGATCTATACATTGAGAATAGTTTCCAGCCCTAGCACCAAGATATATGTATAAAAATGAAAACAACACGTTATATAGATTGCATGCGTCCGAAGCGCTTTTCTGGATTCACCTTCATCCGGAACGCATAACAACGCAAAACAATTTAAGACCTATTTGACCAAAAATAAACAAATGAAATAGCCAAATCCATCTAAGGCCAACTCTTCTGAGGAAGTTAAAAAGTTGATACTTAACGTCAAGGAACGGTTAAGGGTCTTAGGGTCACACATTCTGGCAAAATTTTTCTCGTTGAATTATAGAAACTGAAAATCAATATTTTTTTTCTTAAAATGATTTATTGTTGATACACAAATTTTCGTTTCAAGGATGTATGATAAAAATTAGAGTCACTGACTTCGTTTTTTAGTGTATTAACCGTGTTAAATGTAAAAACGTAAAAATATAATCGACTGATTACGTCTCACAATAACGTTAGGCTTTTTTCGACGTTTTGTGCTATATTTTATTTCACTTAGAACACAACTTAAACAAACGTTTTCAATAAAAACGAAATCACTGTCCATTTCTTTTTATTTTTCATCATTATTCCATAGTTGAAGAAAATTGTGTTGTTTTGAAATTGGAGATATGATGACATTAATACAAATTTAAGAACATTTTTCGCCACTTTTGGGAACTTTCTATAAAACCATCTACTTGAAAGCATTCGACCAGTGATATTTAAGACTATAAAAGAAATGAATGATTTGATTGTTTTTATTTCAGTAATTGATCAGCGGACAACTAGTTGAATGCAAGATTTTACCAAAATCTCCGTCATTTGAGCAGACGAATTGAAGAAATATGTCTATTCCTGCAAACATTATTTGGCAAAGTAGTTGATTTCACAGTTAGTGACATGCAAGAGACTTTACATATGAATGAACGCAATTTTAACAGTCGATTAGTTCTTGATTTCGACAATATGACTTTCCGAGGGTTGATATAACGTTGACAGTGTTGCTTCTGTAACAATAATCAGCTTATCTCTGAAAATCCGTTTAATGACCATTGTTTGTAGCATTGGCATTGTCATGTGAACAAATGTATTGTAATTTAAGCGAAAATAATAGCATAATAGGAATCCTTAATCAACTTGGTTAAATATGTTGCACACATGCAGTAGAAATGGTATATATTTTTCAGGGGGAAAGGGCAACAACAAATAATGTAGGACAAACCACTGGTGATACAAGAAGATTATTGGCATGATAGGTAATTATATCACTGTTGGGGATCTCAGTTTACAGATAATCTTGGTATTATATTTCTGGTAAAGCATATTGTGAAATAATGGCAGATCTGTAATTGGTGAACTATCGAGTTGTGGGCGAACTTCTTATGCAGTCCGTGCGAACATGTAAAATAATAGTAATCCTTTAAAAGAAGAATAATTATGTTATATTTTTTCTGAAAACTCGATATTTAAATCATATTTTGTTTTAATGTTTTGTTACCACATCCCCATTTTCTTATTTTCAACAAGTTAATCGAATTTATTGACAATTTAGCAATTTAAAGAATGTCCAAAACTGTTCAAAAGAATAGATATACCATGGAGAACTGGACGGATCATACTTGCTTACCATTGGGGCAATCGTAACAGATCCCAGCTTTGTAATTGTTCTATGGTACATCTTTGTATGCCTGTCTTTCGTTATTGCTTATGTGCTTTATATAAATAAAAGGATGATGTGCTATGTTTTCCAATGAGATAACTCTTCACAAGAGACCAAATGACACAGCAATTAACAAATATAGTTCAACGTGTGGCCTTCCACATGAGCAAAACCTATACCGTATAGTCAGCTATAAAAGGCCCCGACATAACAAATGGTTAACAATTCAAACGAGAAAACTAACGGCCTAATTTATTTACAAAATAATAAATGCATAATAAATATGTAACACAGCAACAAACGACAACCCCTGAATTACAGGCCCATGACTTGGGATATGCAAATAAAGAATGTGGCGGGGTTAAACATGTAAGCGAACGCCGACCCCCCCCCCTTTTTCCCTTCTTACCTGGGACAGTGGTGTAACAGTACAACATAAAACAACCTACAAAACATTGAAAAAGGCTTTACCTATCAGATGAATATTGTATGTTCTATTATTATATTATACTATAAGATTTGGATTTCAAATATTTTGGCCACGAGCATCACTGAAGAGACATGTATTGTCGAAATGCGCATCTGGTGCAGGAAAATTGGTACCATTGTTATTACTACCACTGGGTCGATGCCTCTGCTGGTGGACTGTTAGTCCCCGAGGGTATTACCGGCCCAGTAGCAAGTACTTCGGTACTGGCATGAAAATACGGATTTTATGTGTTATTAAAGTTTGCTGTTACAAAATGTTAGAAATCATTATAAATTAAGGAATGTATCTCCCTCATGCAAAGCTCTGATTCCTTTCACGGATTTGGCTATACTTTTTGGACCTTTTGAATTATAGCTCTGGTGCAGGAAAATTGGTACCGTTAATGTTATTATTCGTATGATTATTTTTATTGTAGTAACTTTTCTATGTTTTCTTAGACAAATAGAAACATTTTGCTATTCTGCAATCAATTTTGTAAAAAGTCTTAAGAACTTTTTAAGTCATGGACATTTCAGCATAGTTTAATATCCATTTTTGTCAGTTTCTGTAGGTATGGGGGGACCCTGGGTCTCAGGTGTTCATTATCGACAAAGCAAGAGGTTTGAATTACAGAAAACATCAAGAAATAAAATGTTAAACTCATTCTCAAAATTCGAATCTAAAATTAAAATAAATATTATCTTTATATTTTAGAAATGTTGACCTTGTAATGTTGAATTCTCCGACTGTTGCATGTACAGTACAAAACACTTGAAAATTTATCAATGAAAGGATATACTTCATGATTGACGAATATATGTTAAGTAGCATGCCTATTTAAAGAGAGAAAACTGTCCCTTTCAAGAAAAGTCAAAAAGATTTTTTTATATTTTAACTGGAAGAGGGTTAATTGGAGAATGGAAAACCTTACACGCACTTCCCTAAAACAAATGTCCTGAGACTGCATTGTTTATATTAAAACAAAGAGATTGGGGTTATTGATAAAAAGTACAAAACACTTGATTTCAATGTATTACGAAGAAATTCAAATCACTTATCTTTTTTTTTTGGTTATCTATTCTTTACCTATTTCGAACGTGCGTCTAGTCTTCAAAAATAAATACCATGGTTGGTTTTATTTATTATTTCATGCCGAATGACATTTTGTCCACAAAACATGTGAGTCGTTCAACCACAAATCATTATTTCACAGTATTCTTTACAAGAAATCTTCTTTCTATAGGTTAATTAAAACTGTAGCGCCTATAAAAAGAATCTATACTTCGGATACTAGTTGGATATAATGTTTGGATCAAACAGATTTAAAATGTTCATCTTTATATAAAATTTAATTTTTAAACGTAACATGGTTACTCGTAAAATTACAATACTAACTTGATCAATCAACTATTTGATTTTTTTTATCTCACAAAGCTAAATTAATAAAACTGTTTGTTCTATTTATGTCTGCAATATTGGTGGCTTGAAGGGAGGCAATGCATAAATGTTTTTGCACTCATCATATCACAAAAGTCTGATAAAATGAATAATGTGAATTATTACAAGCCAAAAGGGAATTTTAAGACTCGGAAATGGTAAATCACTATTTGAAAATTAAAATACTTACACACATTTGTATTCATTTATTATTTAAAACAAAAAATGGTACGTTTTGGGGTAAATCAAACCTTAAAACAAATATCTCTTAGAATTGTTTCATCGGTGATAAAAGTTGAGATTTGTCAAAATCACGATGATTTAAACAGAAGTCTTAACAGGTTAATGTATTGAACAAATGATAACAATGTTTCTACATCAAAGAAATACAAAAAATCCCATAAAGTCTGTACTCATTTTGAGTATGTTTGAATATTGACACCCTTACAAATTGAATAACGATGTATCATCAATAGAATACTTATGGTTATATACGATCCGAGGACAACTTAAAATGCCATCCTAGACGGCCATGATGCTATGAATATTAATAAATACACTTTTCTTTGGATATAAATCTTAGAGTCGATCATATATAAGGTGGATTTTATTATGCAATAAAACTCTCCGGAGATCGTTACCTTAAATTGATCAGAATACAATTTCAGCATAAGGCTATTTTCCCTATCTTATATGAAAATTAGAATCTAGAAATAAAAGCATAGTACATTAAATCATACTTCTTCTTGTATTGTCTTCCGTATCATCAACTGAGACGTTCACGCTACTGTGAGGGTGTAATTACAAATTTGCATGATCGGTTACAAACATTCAAAATAGATGCAAAAACAATGGTTACCAGGAAGATTTCTGTCTGATAATGACCAAAATGAAATATGTACTCTCAAACATTTATCGTTTCTATCCAATTATATTCTCCTTCTTTACATAAAAGCATACCAAAGGAGTTTGTTCCACTCTGTTAAATGAAAAATAATTAATATATCTGCAAATATCTCTGATTTCAATTAAGGAAAGCTGCACATGTACTTTGATCATTATGGTCTCTCATATCTTTAACTCCCATGTTATTTCACTGAAATATTGCAAAAATGAAAAATCTGAGTGGATTGAGTCACTAGAAAAACACATTTGAACGAAAATTGCTTTTAAATAGAGCTCTACCATGAAATATATAGCATATAAAGAAGCAGAGACGGTCATACTCAGTGTATTGGGAGCCTTTTCTTACTTTATTGTCCGTTTTTTTTTTTTTTTTTTATATATGAGACAAAATAATAACCAGGGGCGGATGCAGGAATTTTCGAAAGGGGGGTGCTAACCCAGGGCAAAGGGGGGTGCAGGGGGGGTGCAAAACATATGTCCCGATACAAATGCATTGATCGGCAAAAATAAAGGGGGGTGCGCACCCCCGGAACCCCCCCCCCCCCTGGATCCGCCACTGATAACACATCTTCCTTTAAAATGGATACTTTAGTCAGCTTGAATGCAATTTATTAACACATTAAAATCTAGATGTGACAAGTTACCCCCAAAATTTTGATTTATTAGCATAAAAAAGAAAAAAAATATATGGAATAAAGGTATGAATTGAACGAATTGGAATTTATGATAATGACAAATGGTGCAGTAGTGCATGGTGTTTATCATCTTAGACTTATTTTTTGTCTGGTTTATGCAGTTGAGAACAATATTTGATCATTTATTGGTCCATATAATTATCTATGTGTTCATTAGTTAGTTATATATGTATTCATAATCAATATATTATTCCAATCACACATGTTCGCGCCTCTAACAGTAGGGAGATGAATAGTTTAATTACCTCGTTATCAGAGTAATGGCTGTGATTCGAAAATAAAATTGACAAATGAATAATAATAATAAAAATGCAACAAAACAATTCAGTTTTAAAAATACTAAAACGTATCTACATCATATAAGGCAAATTTACATAATAACCTCGAAAATATGTACCAACATTTAGTGTGTATTTTAGTCTAGATGCCATCGAGTTGACATTCCGAGGACTGACGACGTCATATAACCCGTTGTAAACGTTTCGGACCATATACCGTATACTTAAGTAGCAATACACAGTTAGGAAAAAAACTTAAAATTGGCACTCATAATTTTTAAACACCCTCTTTCCCCTCCTGTCTAACAAAGAGGGCTTTATATGTGTGTTGTGTATGTACTTATAGAAAGAGAATCTTCCATAGATTTGATTTCTAATGATCATAAGGGTGAAATATAATCCCTTTTGGGTGTAACCATGGCAACAATCTGCATTTCTTAGATACAAAATATAGCAAAAAAGGGGGGTGAACATGTCACAAAAATCTCCAAAATTTGGTCTAAAGGAAAATTTCAATCAATTACAGTGATACCTTTCCTGAATTCATAGGTTCATATCTATCAAGTGGTCCAAAAAAATCATATGCATTTCTGCTCGTTTTTCCATAAAATTGAATCGAAAAGATCGAGCGCAAAATCTTTGTTGATAAACACTACAATAATTTATGGACTTATGGACGGTACGGATAGGAAAATACGGACTGTCAATCATATAAATGGCATATAAAACATGTTAAAAACAATCTAAATGTTCATATAACCCCACTTAGAAGGCTATATTATTCTTCAATAATCTAAAAATCAATTTTATTGTACAAAAACTTTCATATTCAAAAAATTCACAGGGGCCATAATGCGAAACAAAACTTCTAACTGTGTATTGCTACCTTAATGAACTGACCATACGCGTATGGTCGAACTATATTCGTATATACTCGTTTGTTTATTAACCATACAAGTATTTGGATTATATAGGTATATTTACAAATATGCATTAGATACGTTTCAATAATACAATAAACTATATCTCATAAAAAAAAAACAATGATGGTAACATAATATATGTATTAATTTTATAATCCAAAGGCTACATAAACATTTATTATAGATGGCACAATCAGTTGATCTTAGTTTTTATCGCTAAGTGTATTCTTGCAAGTATGCTTAGGATGACATTTAATTCCACACGGTACCATGGCTCTTCTGCATTTGCACGTCTTGGTTGTGCACGAAGCTTTTCATTTGCACTCCATTATCATAATATGACTGCAGTACACCATATTCACAGAACAAATCACAATAAACGGGGTAAATCACCAGACGCCAAGTTAGCAACTGGTATACGTAAAGTAACAAAACATTCTTTTACAATATGTGCATTTGATTTTGACACCTTCTTTTTGTACTTAAATATAACAAGTAAAATTAACTTTGTGAAACTGCTTATTTGTTTTTTTTAGTTAATCTTTTTTTATTATAAAAAAAGTAATAAAATGACCTTTCTTATGAACAACAAGAAGGGTCATACCTTTTAAAGAGGATAAAAGTATTTAAAGTAAACGTTTTAATTACCCCAACCATACGCATACCCATATGGTCATGACTATACGTGTAAGCTCCAAATACTCATATGTTCCGGAATACAAACACAAACATAGTTATGAATAGATAGCGAACTCGTGCAATTGGATTTTTCTAAGGCTGTTTGATTTCATATTATAGGTCTATACAATATCTTGAATATCGTTTAACTGTATAAGAATGAGTTTTTGAATATCGAATCATTCAACAAATGTTTTAGCCTTGTTTCACTTTCAATGTTGCCATGTTTTTCCTTTAACTAGCTGAACACTGGTTGCCAAAGTGTATTTTCATTTCAAGATTTGACTTTCATTAATGATTGACCAAAAACAATCACATTTATTTTTGTTTTCTTCATCTCAAAGCTACTGCTCCTTCAATGGCAAATTTAAAGAAAACGAATTCGGACTGTTATCAGCTTATGGTATCTTTTAATGACTGAATATGTATCTGACCATTTAAATGACACCTTGGTAAATAGGGCTTTTATTGCAAGTACTGAATAACAGCCTACGCTGACGTTCGAATGGATGAGTCATTGCTACTAAGTAAGTGACCTTGAAAATTGATAAAATAATTTTTCTTTTTTACTTTATTTTTTATAAATTATTAGTTTTGAAGATACATCAAATGATGAAAACTGTCATTCCAGTGCCTTTTTAAACAGCTATAAGTTTCGTTGGAAAACGCTGTAGTTGTTTACATTACATTATTTGAACTTAGATATCTTTGATACAATCTCATTGGAAATCATAGCACACGTCTTTTTTTTAATACAAAAACACACATCATAACAATGCCGCGTTACAGTTTAAGTCAATAAAAGTTAGAAAAAAAAAGATTGAAACGTTTATTACGTCAATTTGTTCATTTAGCAAAACCAATTTAAGTTCCAAAAGGACGTTTCTCCTGGAAATTATAAAACAAACTTCATCAATATAAATATCTTTATATATTCCTCTGCAGATGACAATGTGATGGCAATGGCTGCAACACATATATGTCCCGATACACTCAGACAAACATGGCGGTAAACCCATCAGAATCATCAACTCCATACATCGACTGTTTACGTCACCAATCATATGATGGTCATATCCAATAAACCGTTTATCATGTCAAATGCAAAACAGTGGACATTTTGGATCCATAGCAGGGTTAAATTGTCTCTTGTAATTAAGTTAAGAAACAATGGTATTGTATTGATAAGAGAAAATGATGATACTATTCATGAGGTTTCCATAGAATTGTAAAATAAAATACAATCTAGCAAAAATAATCTACGTTTGTAAAAATATTAATACATGTATTTATAAGTTAAAATATAATAAATTTGTTATTTTTAGGATGTCCTAAAAAATATGAATTCGGAGTCAAATGTCCGTATTATGACAAACATCATCTGATATGCAATCTAAAAATATTTTTATTTCTCAATTATTAAGATATAGGAAGATGTGGTGTGAGTGCCAATGGGACAACTCTCAATGACCTAAGGTTATTTACATTCCAAGATGCCGAAAGACACCCATACTACCTTAAATTGATGATTTCATATAAACTACCAATATTAACAAATTAAAAAAAAACAGATTAAAGAGATACTAGACAATTCAAATATGTTTTTGTAGAAGGACTGTGAAAACTAATTTTACGATAATTTCTACATTGTTGGAAGATGGTGAAAGGATAAAAGTTTCACAATAAAAATATGTTATATGATGGCCAGTGAAACTACTTTCAAACAGAGACCAAATGACGCGTAACTTTTGATTACATTGACCGTATTCATTTAAAATGTAGCACAGGTAGAGGTAACTTAAGACAATTCATAATAAATACATATCCGGTTAATATTATGAATTTCGCACATATTTGTAAATTTAAACCATATTTTTTCATATTGTATTTAAAATGAACAACAATCCTGAGAAATACCGGAATACCTTGAGAAGACATGAGACTTTTAAAATAGCGAATATTTAATGCACCGGCTAATTTCCTCTGATGGCAATATCTATTTTTGCTTAAAATAAACGATAAGAAAACTGTAGGATAATTTCTTGCATTTTTATCTGCATCAGTCCTTTAATATGACAGTATGGTAATATAAATGATATGAAGAATAAAGACGACAAATGCTAATTGGAGATAATAGCTCATATTGACCCTTTGGACTGAGGAAGCTCAATTTTTGTAAAAAGTATCTCACTTTCCTATCAAATAATCATAAAACCTATTCTCTGGAGTTTTCAACAGATTTCATATTCAGTTTAACCGGACGTGTGACTTAATTACACATTATTTAATGATTTAATCAGCATAGTTTTTACATTAATTCCAAATATTCTGTATTCTATTTGACCTTGACAAGGAAGAATATTTCTTGCGACAGTAGCTGTGTGTTCGTTGATGAAATACAACATCCAATTACTGGTCATTGGAATTATTAACAAGGATTCTCTTTGTAAAAGGCGATGTTATGGCGTCGTAAAACACAGGAAGAATTGATAGTCATTGAAAACCAGTTTAACGTTTGGCAAGGGAAGTGTAAAAACAGGCTTCGGAAATTTTCTTTTGTTACTTTTATTTGAAATGATTGATAATAGTAGTGACCAGTAAATTATATCAGCTAATGACAAATTCGATGCTGTTTGTTGTTGTCAGTTCAATGTCCTACAAAGGTTCATTCATAACTGGAAATTAATTGCGTTCTACATTTACTGATAAATTAAGATAAATTACAAATTGATTTGATTTTGAAATCAGAGACATCCCACGCCAAATAGCATGTCTAATGACTGCTTCTGTCATTTGTTAGATCTCTGAGTGTGATGTACATTCAAAACCTCATATCAAAATTTAGGTTTTTTTTAATGTGAGATTAATGTATATGATTGTAATACATCATAACCTAATAACAGTAAATTAACTTAAATTGATTTACTTATATTTCGAAATTGACCTATTTTTTTAAAGCTCAAATGTGCAAATATGTGAAACTCAGCAATATAGTTACATCCATTTTTATTATTGGTCTGTAAGTTTAAATTCTTCCAAATACATATACAAATAATTTTATTGACTACTCTCAGTGCCTATATTCGGGCAGAATAATTAATTTAATTGTGACTGTAAGACAAACATACAATACTTAACATGATTTCAATGATTTAGTTGATTAAAATAGTGAAAATATATACATTTATAAACGTAAATAACGGTACAAAATATAGACAATTGGTATCGTACGAATCATTAATATGATTGGCATTGATGCTTTTACTTTTTCATTTAAATTAGCAAACTGTGTGAAATATGTCAAACTATTACACTACCAAGAATTTACCAACGTTATTTTGGGATACGTTCTACCCTCTAACTGCAGGACAAAATAATTATTATGTTACACTTTCTGTTCATTCTGTACTTTTCATGAAGGATTATGTACACTTGTGATTCAATGCTAAACGTATGGAAATTTTATAAAACATCCTCAGCCTTTCTTTCCACTTTTACTCTCATATTTGGCAATTCGATACTTGATAGAGAGATGATTTACATGCAGTGCTAGAAATGATTTCCTTAAAATGAGTTTATAAATTTAAATATTGGTTAAAACAAATGTAAATATGGACCAATTCAAGTACACATTTGAGTTTTAGTGACTCAGCACGAGTTTTTTTATTATTATTATTTAAAGGGTGGTGTATGACTTTTTACAGCTAGCAAATGATAGAAACACAAGTGAGTAATCTATGTTTTAAATTTTAAAACAAAAATCTCAGTAATTTAGTTGCCTCAAAATCCATTTTTTCTATTACATGTAATGAAACCATAAATAATAATGCTTTGCATGACGTTTCCCCTTGGTATATGTACAAAATGACCCATTTATTTTTCTTATTATCTTTGCTGTTTTGATACTATTGCAGTTTGAAAATTGCATAATTCACATGGTTACAAAAGGATTCATAAACCTGGATATACAATAACTGAATAGTAACTAATTCTATAAATTCAGTACTGAATTTCTCAGTACTGTTTCAGTGATGATTTGTTCAGCATCTATTTTATTAACAGAACAAATTAATGTTCACCGATTTGATTCAAATTCTCATATTGATTTTTAACATACTAGTATGTTTATACATATAAAAAGCATGAATAAACAATCCACAAGGAATACAATAGTTAACATTGTTTTTAAAATAGAGACTGACATAGGCATATCTGTTAGTCTAATGTGTCATTTTCTATTGATGTATCTTATAAATATGTATCGTCATATAATGTCAGATTATATCATATTAAATGCCGGCTAGTTCTTCTGCACTGTAAATGCAACATCAATTAGATGAGTAATGTTTTATGCTATATAGTTTTGAAGTATAGTCCAATTTGTATTTGGTATACTGGTCAGCCAAAATTTTGTGTATGTTTGATATATCTAATATGGTATAGTAAATACGTTTGTTTATCATCGTTGTAACCTGTATGAGAGTGATTTTTTTTAATCAGTCAACCAAATGGTTCAACCTTGTTTCACTTTCAATCATGACATTCTTTTCATTTTAATAGGTGATCACACCTAGTTTATTTTTTTGTATCTTTTATATTATAGCTAATGCCTCTTTCAAGCTATAAATGTTAGATATGAGCACAGAACGTTAAGTATATGCTCTCCGAAAGTTATTACTTTCATTGTTAATGTCAGATCAAACTATTTATTTGGAAACTTTGAATGTATTGTTTGCTGAATGAGGAATAATTAACATTTTTTTTAAAAAAACACCATAGTTACTTCTCATGGGTACATACTAGATAAATATGTTTTATTTGAGTGTCACACATTGATTAATACAGTACATATATACAAATAAATTTAAGTAATATATTTAAAATTCAATCAATGCCCAGCCAAACAGTTGGCTTATGAGACACTTTAAAATTATACATGTACATATATCCAACAAACTACATGTTAATTTGTTAAATATTTCTAGAGTTAGAAATCTAATAATTTTTTTTTTCAAATAGCTTTTTAAAAATACATGTTGTAAGTTTTAATTTGATTGTTCTCATTGGCGTTGTTTTGCAATTGTTTTTTTTTTCCTATCTTTTATAATTATGATTGACATGGAGTTTATTAAACATATAATATAAAAAAAGAAGATATACATGTTTATTTATTTTATGATATGATATGTTTAACATGCATTTCTATTTGTTCGTGTAAGGAAATCTAGAATTGAGTTTCAGGGAAAGAAGCATTTTAAGGACAAACATTTTAGAGGTATATGCCTTGTTATAGGCAAAACCTCTTGTATTTTACATTTACATATATTTTCAACTGATGGCATTACAGAACATTGGCTGCTATACGAGTGGACGATACTCGGTTAGTGTTTGGAAAATTAGGACTCAGATTAACCATGATTTAAACGCCACCAGCACATATGTTAGCCCATCGGAGATCGAAACGGACCCAACATTATCATCGATACAGTAACAAATGTAAATGCAAAAGGTTGATGTAAGACTTAAGTTTAACCATGCACGCTATGACTGAATATATTGAATTTGAAAATAGTGAAAATTCGAAAAATTTACTTTAATTGTAAAAGAAAATTGCACTCTGAATATAAATGTTATTTATATATGATTTGGAATTCTGGTAAACCTTTAGACGTTTTCAGCCTCCTTGTATACATTCAACTAAACTTGTACGTTGGAATTAACTTGTATCCAACCATTTTTTTCTTTTTCCTGACGAGAATCTTTTCTTGACCCTTCTTATGATGTGTACGTTCAAGCTTGGTTCAATATTTAGCTTTTGTATAGTAACGTATCAGGTTTTAATTCACAAAGTTCGTTTGAATTACTAAAATACTGAAGCAAGGGTACCAGCGATATAATAAAGTGACTTATTTTTATGGCCCCGCAACGAAGTTGTCCATGCAATATAGTTTTACCCTTGTCCGAATTCCGTAATTCCGAAATTCCGTAATTCCGTCATTCCTCAACAAACCATTATACGGAGTTTTTTCTAAACGCCTTCAGATATTGGGCTGATTTTTGGTATGTGTGATGAGTTACAGATCAAGTTTAAGTTTCGTTCTGCTCCGCTAATTTTTCCCGAAATTACGGGCTTTGGACTTTGATATATTGTTGAAAATCACAGTTATACTGAGTATTTATCTAAACGCCTTCAATTACTTGGCTGATTTTTGGTATGTGAGTTAAGGTAGCAATACACAGTTAGGAAAAAAACTTAAAATTGACACTCATAATTTTTAAACACCCTCTTTCTCCCCCTGTCTAACAAAGAAGGCTTCATATGTGTGTTATACATGGATATACTTGTAGAAAGAGAATCTTCCATAGATTTGATTTCTAATGGTCATAAGGGTGAAATATAATCCCTTTTGGGTGTAACCATGGCAACAATCTGCATTTCTTAGATACAAAATATAGCAAAAAAGGGGGGTGAACATGTCACAAAAGTCTCCAAAATTTGGTCTAAAGGAAAATTTCAATGAATTACAGTGATACCTTTCCTGAATCCATAGGTTTATATCTATCAAGTGGTCCAAAAAAAATCATATGTCTTCCTGCTCGTTTTTCCATAAAATTGAATTGAAAAGATCGAGCGCAAAATCTTTGTTGATAAACACTACAATAATTTATGGACCTATGAACGGTACGGATAGGAAAATACGGACTGTCAATCATTGAAATGGCCTATAAAACATGTTAAAATCAATCTAAATGTTCATATAAACCCACTAAGAAGGCTATATTATTCTTCAATTATCTAAAAATCAATTTTATTGTACAAAAACTTTCATATTTAAAAAATTCACAGGGGCCATAATGCGAAACTAAACTTCTAACTGTGTATTGCTACCTAACCATGATGAGTTACAGATCAAGTTAAAGTTTCATTCGGTTCCGCTAATTTTTGCCGAAATTACGGGCTTTGGACTTTGATAAACTGTTGAAAATCCCAGTTATACGGAATTTTTTTTCTAAACACCTTCAGATATTGGGCTGATTTTTGGTATGTGAGTTAACCATGATGAGTTACAGATCAATTTTAAGTTTCGTTCTGTTCCGCTAATTTTTGTCGAAACTACGGGCTTTGGACTTTGATAAACTGTTGAAAATCACAGTTATACGGAGTTTTTTTAAACGCCTTCAGATATTGGGTTGATATATGGTATGTAACTTAACCATGATGAGTTACAGATTAAGTTTAAGTTTCATTCGGTACCGCTAATTTTTGCCAGCATTAAGGGTTTACAACTTTAAAATTGTTGAAAATCACAGTTATACGGATTCTTTTTTTCTAGACACTTTCAGATATTGGGCTGATTTTTAGTATGTGAGTTAACCATGATGAGTTACATCTCAAGTTTAAATTTCGATCCGCTCCGCTAACTTTTGCCAGCATTAAGGGTTTACAACTTTAAAATTGTTGAAAATCACAGTTATACAGACTTTTTTGCTATACAACTCCAGATTTTGAGCTGACTTATGATATGTGAGACTACCATCATGTTTGTGTCCACATGTGTTATAGAAATTGTAGATTTTTCAACTTTTTGAGACGGGGCCATTCGTGTCGCTTTGACACATCTAGTTTTCTATAGAATTATTCATTAAGAGTACAGGAATTTATTGCTAAAGTAGAAATTAATTTATGAATAAATTATTTGTTTTAATAAGTGGAGATATATGGAAATATCTCCTAGTATTCACAAGTGTTGTGTATGTGTGTGTGTATGGGTTTTTTTTATCTTAACTAAGTTCATATCTAATTCAAACGAACATAATCAAATATCTCCGACATAGAAAATCAATTCAAACAATCGTTGAAACGTTAGGGAGCTACCATTTGATTTTTATGGGGGGCTAGGATGAAATTTGAAAAAAATAGGCAGGACAGGAGTTTTGAGTAAAAAAAAAGGCAGGATGAGACACTTGCAAAAAAAAAAGTCAGGACGACAATTTAGGTAAAAAAAAGTCAGGATAAACTTTAAAAAAAAAAAAAGGCAGGACCGAACAGAGTGAAAAATAAAAAGGCAGGACAGAGATTACAGCTAAAAAAAAATGCAGGACAAAATTTTTCATCCTAGCCCCCCATAAAAATCAAATGGTAGCTCCCTTAGGAAGTTTGGGAGTCAACACTTTTTGAAGCAACATTTATTTTTACTTTCAAACTTATTATACTTTGATATTATTAAAGTATTAGAGCATTGCCCAATTCTTAAAATCTGACCAAAACTGTTCCTCTCTAAATTTTCCACAATGATACCTCGAAAAGTATTGGAATTTAAAGGTTGTTTATTACTCTTTCTAAACAATAAACGGAAGTCCATCATAGAAAAACTAGTGAGTAATCTATTTTTTATATTTTATAGCAAAAATCTCTGCATTAAAGTCTGTAGATATCCTACAAAAATCTAGGTTTTATTTGCCACAAATACCCAATTTCTATTGAATGCAATAAAACAATAAATAGTAATTTTATTTAGAATTTAGAAGCTTTGTCTGAAGTTTCTCCTTGGGTACAAAATCTTTATCATTCATTATCTTTGCTGTTTTAATACAATTGTTGTTTGAAAATTTTGTAATTCACATGGTTACAGAAGGGGTCATAAACGTTAAGAAATATAGATGTAAAGCAATTAATGAAATAATTTCTTTTGACCATTCTTTACGAACCAATATATTTGAATTGAGCAAATAAGTTATTCAGTATAATATATTTGTCATTTCTACTTCAACTTTAAATAAAGATACGCGCCATTAGTCTAATGTAAAAATATTAAAGTCAGTTTGTATCCTTTCATCTCATACTGGGGTGATCTCGATGACATATCTTTGTGTTTTTGAACGAGATTTAAACGCGATTTTGCGTGACATCCATCCGGAAATAGCAGTTAATCGAGAAAAAAGCCACATGCGCTACTGTCAGCATGCCATTGATAAAAGTGTCTATCCTCAATAAGGAAAACATTGTTTGATTAAAATCTATCATCAAAGAACAAAACAAATTTTGATGGAAAATTAAGTACACAAATGCGTTAAATAAAGAGAGAACGAATTGCAGAGAAGATTAAAGCGGAGATTCTAGGAAATGAGTTTTTATCAATCTAATATCCTACCGACCATCTAGTAGCAATGACTTTTGTTCTGGTATTTTCATATCATAAATTTTCATTTTATCAATTATCTTTTTTCATGTGATATCATTACATCTCCGATGAATTTCATCATAAATGAGCGATTGAGTGCTTACTGGCATGCCGGTTAAATAGATATAAGACGATGTGGTATAAGTGCCAATGAGACAACTCTCTATCCAAGTTCATACTCTTAATGTGCTAATTATAAAGAGTATCTTTAATTTTTCTGTTGAAATAATTAAATGTAATTCAATGTCATGTCGGTATCTTTGATATCTTACTATACGGTAAGGTTTTCTCCCATATTAAACGCCGTACGATTTTTTACTTTTTTTTTGTTTTGTCTTTATGGATATAAGTTGACATCTAATTTGATTAATTGATTGAATGATTAGCTGTGATTGGTTATGATTGTTTTATGCCGCATCAGCACAAAAACCTATTGACACATTCCCCATTTCCATTCTCAATTTTATTTGTATGAATTTCCCATAGAGTCCTATGTTAAACTAAGTCCCCCGCTGGCGGCCATCTTGGATGATGGATCGGCTACAAAGTAACAACACTTGGTCAGCACCTCATAAGGAACATTCATGTCATGTTTGGTTTCATTCCATTCAGTGGTTCTCTAGAAGAAGTCATTTGTAGGGTCCTATGTTAAACTAAGTCCCCCGCTGGCGGCCATCTTGGATGATGGATCGGCTATAAAGTAACAACACTTGGTCAACACCTCATCAGGAACATTCATGCTATGTTTGGTTTCGTTCCATTCAGTGGTTCTCTAGAAGAAGTCATTTGTATGCATTTCCCACAGGGTCCTATGTTAAACTAAGTCCCCCGCTGGCGGCCATCTCGGATGATGGATCGGCTACAAAGTAACAATACTTGGTCAGCACCTCATAAGGAACATTCATGCCATGTTTGGTTTCATTCCAATCAGTGGTTCTCTAGAAGAAGTCGGCCTTTGTTAGTCTTGTATTATTTCAATTTTAGTTTCTTGTGTACAATTTGGAAATTAGTATTTCGTTCATTATCACTGAACTAGTATATATTTGTTTAGGGGCCAGCTGAAGGACGCCTCCGGGTGCGGGAATTTCTCGCTACATTGAAGACCTGTTGGTGACCTTCTGCTGTTGTTTTTTATTTGGTCGGGTTGTTGTCTCTTTGACACATTCCCCATTTCCATTCTCAATTTTATTTGTATGAATTTCTCATAGGGTCCTATGTTAAACTAAGTCCCCCGCTGGCGGCCATCTTGGATGATGGATCGACTACGACCTCATAAGGAACATTCGTGCCATTTTTGGTTTCATTCCATTCAGCGGTTCTCTAGAAGAAGATCAAAATGTAAAAAGTTAACGACGACGACGACAGACAACGGATGCCAAGTGATGAGAAAAGCTCACTTGGCCCTTCGGGCCAGGTGAGTTAAAAATCTATGTCACAGATTCATTTAAATAATACCACATCTATTTTTTTTTTTAAATAAGTCATCATTAATATGAAATTCATATAAATTCAAAGTAAGATCATGGAACCTGAATTACACCGATAAGCTCATTTTGCTCTCAGGGGTATCTGGGAATGGTTATTTCGAAAGCATGTGATGTTATTTATGACTTGATTCCATTTTTTCAATCATCATAGACTGTCGTGCATCAAAGGTTATAAATATGTAATTCTTTGTTTTTATGTAACTTTTAATACACAGGATATCAAAAGGCAATAAAAAGCATAATTCGAAAGAAAAAAAAAAGCAACAACACCATGACCAAAATTAAGACGAACAGATAAGAACCCAGTTCACAAACTACACAGAAAAATATAGATTTAGCAAAAGGAACCATACAGAAAAAGACAAACAGAATAATACCAGTTCAAGGAACACTTAATTCGTCCCTTAAAACGAAATATAAGGCAACACAAAGCCCCAAAAATTTGGTAAAATAGAAACTCCGAATGGGTCATTTGATCCTGCTCTATAAGTGAAACCCATCGTGTTACACATTTAAAAGTCAATCATATTTGGTCACACCACAATATATTGCTAAATCTATTATATCTGGTCTAACGTAAGACATTGTCATATTCTTATTCAATAAGTTCATATATCGACGATGTGTGATTATTAAGTTACAGCCTTTATATCTGCTACAGTGCAATTCTATAAAAACTTTTATCTAAATCAAGTGTACTTTTCGTGTTTTTAATCAAGAGATATTGCTATTTACTACGAAAAAGTCAAAAGCTACACAGGCTGTAGACAGATCAGCCTATGTAGAAAGAAGTAAGTTGATTATTATTTTTTAATGTCGTCTATCTATTTTATGGTATTTTGATTCTCTTTCACTTCTTTAATATTTGACCTTTTTAACTGCTTTTTTTTTATTTGCACAGCACGCTAAAATCACACTTGTTTCCAACCTGTCTTTGCACATAACCTTATTAAAGCAAAAACACGAAAAGTAAAATTGACTTGTGGCATTTTGAATGAAGTTTATTCATATATTTTGTTAAAAGGGATCGCTACTCACGTCTAATAACAGGTAACTTTGGTTTGCTAAGAAACAAGTTTTATTAAATGTAACTTTTTAAAAGTTATGTGGAACGGTTGATGCAGAATCTTGATCTGTCGACACCTATGGTCCTATGTTATTAAGGTTTTTTTATTGTTTGGATAGTATCTAAATACCTAGAGATATTTTTATACTTACTTACTGATTATATTTTCATACATACAACCATCTTCAGTTACGTAATTCGATTAAGTTCATTTAAGTACAACATGGATACCAATAGCATACTTCTGTACAGATTGAAACATTATTATTTCTACTTCCTAATACAAAACTTATCCGACCGACATATTTTTGTCCTGGGAATATCTCATAAAGTATGTTTATGCAAACGAGGAAGAGTATGTGATGAAAAAAAAAACGAAACTTATTCAAAGTCAAAACAAATGATTTCATATATTTATGAATGTTATTGTGTTTTTTCTATAAATCAGTCTGGTTACAACGCAGACTATATAACTGATGTTGAGAATTTCTCCAAGCAAATACCATTTGTACACTTTTTGTATGAAAATAAGACTACATGGCCCATCCTGTATTTTGTTTGACACGTATTTTTTATGAATTATCACTCGGTATGATGTGTGTTTCGTGCTTTGTCTCTTCTAGGCATGGGAGATGTCACAAGCAGTGAGAAAAACTCAAATTTATTAACGTCCAAAGACTATCGTCTAACAGTAAACTCTCGCGGGAAATGTGATATTTTGATGTTCAATTCGTCAGTCCAATGACAATTTATTATTGTTTTACGTTTTCCGATGCCATCACGCAATTGTGTTATTATCGTTCCCCGACAAGCATCAGTTTAAATATATCATAAGTAATTACAAAAGAGAGACAAACCTTCATCTTTGTTGACAAGGCAGTTTGTTTTCTCTTAATTTCTTTGATATCAGGTTTAAATGATTATTTTTCCGGATTGTATTAACTGTTTTTTTACAGTAGCGGTTAATCAACTCTATATAATGTCCAAAGGGGGTCTCTATACTGATATCAATGTGTTTTAAATATAATGCAAAAGTGCTTTTACAGTCGCACATTTTTGGATTTTAGTTACCATAAGTGTTATTGTAGTTTTTGGTTTTTTTTTCATTTCTTTAACTTTTTTGTTGTATTATCAACTTGCAAGACTAGATAAGCACCTTCAACCATGTCATATTTAAATATAGTAGTTTACCTCGTCCTCAACCATGTCATATTTAAATATAGTAGTTTACCTCGTAATGTTTAATTTTCCGTCTCTTTGACGTACAAATCATATTCTCTTGTTTTGAAACTGACCCAGATACATGCACAGAGAAGGAGCTTACCTGTCTTGCAGTCATAAACATTTCGAGTACAATTATCGAACCTAGACGAGAATTCAAATTGATGTTTCGAGTCCAAATTGTGTACCCGAAGTAGAGAATACAGTGTTAGAACCGAAAGCCCATGCCGAAGTACTCGGTCTTGCTGCTTTTCTGCAATTACCTAAGTTTTTGGTTGTTACCTTGTTATCATCATAATAGATTTACGGGATTTAAACAATGTTCGACCACTGTTGCCTTAACATACATTTAATGCAGTATTCTGTATATATAAATTGAGGACTAGAGTGTATGTCAATAAAACAGTCACCTATGCACAAAGCACAATATATTCCTAAGCTGAACATGTGTTCTGGGATATAACTAATGTTAATCAACAGAAGTTCCTGAACAAGTATACTGAGAACGTGACTATTCTACAGTACTTAACCAGTGTTTTATTATGTTGTTTTCGTTTTGTGTCGATCTGATAAGATACTAGTACCCCCATTTCAACTGACTTTTTTTATATTGTGTTCTTATGTTGTGCTGTTATACCCCTATTAGGTAAGGGATAATGGGACATTCTGTATCTGCCTGTACAAAGTAAGGAGCCTGTAATTCAGTGGTTTTCGTATGTTGCTGTGTTACATATTTGTTTCTCTTTACTGTTTATTCATTTTGTTATTTGAACTTTCTCGTTCTCTAGTGTGGAGAGATGTGTTATCGGCAATCATACCACATCTTCTTATTTTTGTATATAGTTCCATGAGTTCCAATCTCTCTCTATCTTAAGTTACATTGCATGGTTAATATTCTGAGGGACAGGTAAATCATGTATTTATTTATCTTTTTGCAGAATTCCGTGTATGATTGCATATAGCTTATGATTCACAAGCCAAATACTCGCAAATGATGAATACTCTTCATGATTATGATTGTTTGTTGTTTATTAAACGTCTTTTGATCAATGAAAATGAAAATAACTTTGGAGGCAAGTCGGGTTTTACTGTATAAAAGAAAACTATGGTTCATTTACGTTATGGTGTAAATGTTTGGAAACTAAAAAACAAATATCTTGTTGAAGTGCTTTGATCATGGGGTAGGTCCCTGGTTGGAAACAACTATTTTTAAACTGTTGTCTTACTGATTCTTTAAGCAAGAATAATATCTCAGAGTCGAAAGCATTGACTCTCTGAGGACTACACATTTCCAAACTGGATCGTAAATAATCCATTTGAGTGTGATTGCGTAGTGTATTTGAATTCACATTTTAGTTTCTGTCACTTATTGTAATAAAACATGTCAACTATTAAATACCAGATTTTTTTCTTTATTTGTTTGAAATGGATGATGCTGTATTAAAAGTGTTAAGAAAGCAATGTATAAGATTGGTTGAAGATGTCTATTTAGTCGACAATTTACATTTATTTCAAGAATAACATGTTTGAACACGAAAAACAAATTATCACGTAGATTGACAGAAAAAAATGAATGTCATCTCTTCTCAATTTCACGAATATTTATTGAGTTTCAAAAAGGCTAATGAACCAATCAGACAAAACGCCATTTTCTCTTAGTTACCATGACAACTTCAATAAAATGACATCTCATTGTCGTTAACGTTCAAACTTTTATTGGCTGTTGAACTTATAAATTTATATTTTCTACATTTCAGATATTAAATTTGAACAAAATCTCTTTCAATGGAATGACTGTTGAAGCTTTATAAGCCCTGTAAATATACATAAATTTACTGTGCCAATCGGACCGATAATGTAGTACTCATTATACCATATGCATTGTACTTGGGATTTTCGAGAAACAATCTGAACAAAACTTCATTTTTGGCGACAAGCTCACTTCATTTTTAACATGGCATGCGTTTTGAGATAGTGTCAATCAACTCTAAGATAAATACCATAACTGAGCTTATTTCGTAATGCTATCTAATAATTCAAAACATCTTATCGACATTTTCTTATTTGATCAAGTGTCCTTCAAAAATCGGAATGCAAACTCATGAAAATCGTTCTTTCGTGCAATAAAAAGATTTCATTGTTCGCCATTTTGTACCATTTGGAAGATTTGTATGCATGCCACTTCGTTCCATAAGGGAGATTTGTGTGTATGTCGATTCATACCATATGTAATATTTATATGCATGCCATTTCGTATCATATGAAATATAATATTGATATATGTGTGTGTCGTACTATATGACACAGTATTTATAAGGTAATTATTGCCTGCTAAATATCCAGTGGCAATGTTTTCTGAACATTGGTTACCAGGTATCAACACGTAAGGTCTTACATCCTGTATGATTCGTTCTTATAATTTGGCATTTCACAATACCATGTAGAGCTGCTACACAACTGAGGGTTAAACAGTCACATTCATGTTAACACCAGTGTAAAGTACATGTACAAAACAGGAACCTGTTATGATCTGTTATTTTGTGGTTTCATTGGTTGCCGTCTATTGAAATACAACGTTAAAGAAAAAACAATAATGGCAGACGGCAACCAATGAAACCACAAAATAACAGATCATAACAGGTTCCTGTTTTGTACATGTACTTTATACTGGTGTTAACATGAATGTGACTGTTTAACCCTCAGTTGTGTAGCAGCTCTACAGTCTATTTTTCTCTAACCTCTCATTAGTCTAAGTTAACATTCCCTATTCCTAGACCAATCTATTGCATTCTTTAATAATATTCTTTTATCGTTTTTATGCTTTTAAGAAATTATAATTCTGTTTTAGAAACTAATGTTTGTATTTCATCACAGTACCGATTGAAAATGGAACATAAAAGTCAAATATGACGTCAAATGGACGATGACATTTTACTTGGGAAATGTATGTGTGTATATAATGTATTATATATTACGGGTATTTCAAATAATTATTAATTTTCTTCATATGCACTTAAATGGCCTATTTTGTCGGGTTTCGTTACATCATTTGAACGAATACTTGCTAAAGTACAAGTAAAGTCTTTTAAGTGTCATACCAAAGAAATTTCTCGTTTATTCGATGAACAAACAGTAGCGATGGCTTTAGAAGAACTTTGATACGCTTAATGTGAAAAATAAAGTGCGGAATAACCAGACTTAATTTGTATTTTGACATTTAATGTTTCGTTTTGATAACATTCAGTATTTGTTAATGGGCAGAATTTTCTTTACAACATCGTGTTTGTTATACTGCCTGTATTGTTTTACAAACATCGCGTCAAAAATAACCGATTCTATGCTGTTCAGAATAACTGTAAATTTCGCATTTGCGTAGTAATTTCCGGTAATAGAAGCCAAAAAGACATTTATCAAAAATTATGACTGCTTTTTCAATTGTGAAATTCAAAGGAAACGAAAATAATAACGGTTTGTATTTCATTCGTACTGATTTGTGTGCTGTTTGATAATGCGGATTGAACATCATAACAAACAGGCTTTTAAATGTAGAAATAATGTCCACGGATAACAATACAAATGGGCTATTGTTTCAGCTTAGCTGTCAACTAGTGGATAAAACAGTCATGTAAAACCTAGTCAGCATTACTAAAATATTCTAAGGTATCATTTCTTGTAGTGTAACGTGTAACCAGGCGTTTATATCCCAAACGTCCGTTCCAGTCAATACTTGGATCCAAGTTGTCCACAAATAATACGGCAATACTAAAAACTACAACTTTCTATATTACGCACAATGAACCAAAATATATACACGGGCTCTCTGTAGATACAAAGTAAATATGAACTCTTATATATACAAATTTATACAATATAACAGCCTGTCCTCCTAATGGGACGTTATGTCACTAAAAGACAATGCGGGCTGGTACAGTCTGTCCTCCGAGTGGGATAGTCTGCTATGTCAATGCTGTAAACGTGTACGTCCACTTGTACCCAGTACAAAGTGTTCTCTGGATATCAAGGCTCTTCTAGCACTTTTAAAATATATCCGACGTACGCTCAGTTGAATGATGACAGCTCATCGACAGCCAACCGACAGCCCCGAGTGCCGTTTCTCACTCTCTTATATACCCGTGGTCGATACCACTATTTCCTTGATAGTGGTGTCCTCTATATGTTACCCTTACGGAGCATAGAGTCCTTGACGATTACCCCTATAACTTTCGACCCGACCACTAATTTTCCCGCCAAACGTCTAGATCTGCCTAACTCTTTCTCTAGCATAAACCATGCATTTCTAAACTAAGATTCTAATTGATTGTAACCTTAACTATCAATAAACATTACAATGGGAATAAAAATTAACGATCACACAAAAAGACAAACGACATCGTACATCATTTGCAGATTTAAAAATGCTTGTAACTCATTCTGGTTTTGCTAATCTACCTTGTTGAAAATTATCTTTCAACCTGTGTGATGCATGTTCTAGTTGAGAAGTGGTTAGACACTGAAGATGGCAAGTTTGTATGACCATCCCTGTAAATATATAGCTAAACAACAAAACACAAATGGAGAGGATGAACTCGGCGGATGTTCTGACACTCCAAACTATTGGTACACGTATATAAGCTGATTTTTGATGTATCTAAATCCAGATTAATAGAAAATAAACTGTTTATAAATAATTTAATATATCACAGATAGAACTAAATGTATAAAATCTATTCATTCGAAGGACTGACCCTCATTTTAGAAACTGATGTAGCTTCTTGTTCAGCAAGTTCTGCCCAGTGCGATCTGTTCTCGTCTACACCTGCCAGTAGTGGCATTGTTCTCGGAAGAATGTCGCATAATGTTTGATATAAGGGCCTACAAATGAAATCTATAAACCCTATTTGTTGTTTCGGAAGTTCATCAAATCTGTTTCTGTCCATCATTGGTATTGGCGTAAGACCATGCCTTTTTTCCTCATCACCTTGAAAGTAAAACTCGTCATACAAATTCTTTGTCGTCTCCTGTTGGGTTGCCCACGGTTTTGCACACGCACACAAATCTGCACCAGTCATCATTAAAGCCTTAGCATGCGTGCGCATATGAGGAGTTTCTATGTCAAATGTACCATCTTTTATGTAACCTGACAAAGTTTTTTGGTTTGCAAAGTATAGGGCTAAATCTGTGGCAAGAATATTGTGACGAATTTGTTCTAACATTTCTTTGTAATCATCTGCGGTCATGAAAGAGAATATATCGGTACCTTCTGTTTGAAGAATGGTAACAGTTTGTCTGTAATGGTGTTGCTCCATTACTGAGGTAGAGTACAAATTAGCCAACGGAAGGTGAAGCTTCTGAAAGAAAGCGTTGTTATAACCACGATGGTCAATATCGTGACAAAGACCCGAAATTGTAAATGCCATTTTATCAAATCGCGAAAATGTTTCGTCGTCATTGACCATACACCATAGGCTGTGGAAGACATGAAACCCGTGTTGCCAGTTATGGTATGTAACCGGTCGGTAATTCTTTCTAACTGTCAACGTGAATCGACAGAGTTTTTCTAACTCAAAACTATCTGTTCCAAACATATCCTGGAGAAGGTAAATCACATAGTTAGGCAAATATTCATCGTATGCATAACAGCAAAAGTCATAAAACTTCAGCAACTCCGGAACTTCGTCCTCATTCGGTATCGGCTTTTCTTGGAAATGATCTACCTCGTCTTGTGGTGTTCTGGTATGGTATTGAAGCACCTCCATCGCCACTTTGTGTTGTGTTTGCTGTTGTTTCACCATGTTAAATAGGTTCGAAAAGTGTAAGGCCAAGGCACAATAAACGGCAAACAATTTAAAAGCATTCTCGTCTGCGTTCGTGAAGCATTCAGCTTCAAGGCGATTTATAAGCTGAACCACACCTACCACTTTTTGTTTCCCTATAATTGGCATGCACAGAATACTCCGGGTTTTATATCCGGTCATTTTATCTACAGCTTGATTGAAGCGATCATCTTCATAGGCATCGTATATGTTGACAACCTGGCAAAATAAATTAAAATGCATCTATGATCTTTGGAAGTTTATGTTGTAAAGTGTTTTTACTATTGAAAACGAAATGTAAAGTTCAAAACAAAGGGAACGGCAGATTCCCCGAACAAGCTTACTTTAGACTAGTCTCGGTGTAATTGTCAAATTATACTGTTGGAACATGTAAACCAGTTTTATGCCATTGTACCCCTCTAGTTTCCTGAATTCATCAAATATCGTCTGACTATATGATTACCAATATCAAAAGAACTCAGATATCCCCAGGTGATTTTCTTAAAAGACATTTGGATGATTTCCTGAATTTTAGTAAACTAGGTGAGAGAAAAGATTGGAAACACCCTTTTTGTAAAAATAATAGTATTCAACCTTTAGAACTCATACTTTGTGCATTGCCTTTTTCGTAATGTTTTAAGCAATGAATATTAAAAAGCAGTTTTATCTAGTGGATTCTATAGAAAACCCGAATCCTTTACTGTGCCCTCAAAGTTGTTTGAACGAATAAAAATATTACATACCCAAGTTTACATATAAGCTTTACATACTTTACTTAAGTCTGAGATTTTGCACCCAAGATCTGCCACGGATGAGAAAGTAGAAAATAACAAATTAAATGAAGCATAATGTACACCTCTAAACATGCAGCAACTCGCTCTTAAGAGATTCGACAGAAGTACTTTTGACTCTGCTGGTATTTGGCGGTTTTTTTTAGCGATTTAATTCCACAGATCCGGTTAATAAAATTGTTAAGTCTATTATCATTGATGGTCTGTTGGTACTGTTGTTTTTTTTTTTTTTTTTTTTTTTTTTGTGTTTTTTTTTAATTACTGCAATAATACTAAATCGACCAATTACTTGGTGCGACAACAGAATGAAGAATAATACCAAACAGTTTTACGTAAATTGGTAACACAACATTCAATTGTATCTTTATTCAAAATTTGGTCATGACCTGTTGCATTACCACCTTTAAAGATTTTAACTGCATATGTTATCTTCTTTCCTGATATGAGAGTCTTATATGTGAACTGGGACATCATCAGAATCAAAGGTTAAACTTTCTTTGGTATGTTCAAGCTGTCAAATTCATTCCTTCGTCGGATAGCTTTACTATATTCCATTTTATCTTGGGGAATCACATGAAATATGGATTTAATACCAATTTACTCAACACACTATGTAACAATGCTTTAAAATTTAAAATAAAAGATGTTGGTTTTGACAATACTTTTGGACCACAATCATATTTATGTTTTCTTGTCTATTTTCAAATCAGTAAAGTTATCTGTGTTCAAATATTACATAACGTCATTTTCATTTGATTGTTTATTTTCAACAAGCTCTCACTTCTTTTATCACTATGCCACTGTGCATGCTTATGGGATTTATACACCCATCAACACTCAAATCTAACGGAGCAGAGCAGACGATCGGATTTTAATGTGAACGCATAGAAATATGTTAAAAGATGACTATTAGTAAGAACAAAAAACGTTTGTCCTTCAAAACACAAATTGCAAGTTGAGAGCGTAATGATGCAATGAGAATAAATGAAGATTTTTAATAGGTATCGTGACAGTGCCTCTGTTCATCAATGGCTGTCTTTGTATTAAAAAGTTACAACGAATAACGGGAATATAGTTTTAGCGAAGCATTAAAGGGGCACTAGCTACGAGATATATAAAAAAAACTAAAGTTTGATTTTTTTTGTTCAATCAATAATGAAAGTGAAATAGTGAAATAACAATTCGCTTTTTGCAGCCAAAAAGGTTCAATTTTGTCAAATTACGCTAAAAAACATTGATAATTAGTTATTCACTTGCAAGTGAATGAGTCAACCTCTTTAAATTCGTGTTCATGTGAACTTCAATTTAACCCCTAGCTAGAGATTGACAATGCATGCATTGTACGTGTACTGGTTATTTAAAGAAAAAGAATGTCAACAATCAAACAATGAAAGTGAAACTACGGTAAATCATTTGATTACTAATTCGATGGACATAATATCATTCTTATACGGTTTAAACAATGAGAAACATATATTTTTAATCTATAAAATAAAATCAAACAGACTTATAAAAATCCAATTGCACGTGTTGGTTTAATCTATTCATATCTTTATTGATGTTCACATGGCTTGTATGGTCATCTGAGGTCAAATCGATAGTTAATTAGGTGGTGTCTGGACTAAAATACACACGAACCGAACCTTTATATTATCTACCCCATGCTCTGTAAACTGTTTATTTTAGACTTTTGATAGTTTGGATAAATGTTTTACATTGTTATAAATCAAATATGAGAATTTGAGTCAAATCGGTGACCATGAATTTGACAGCTAGTACCCCATGCTCTGTAAACTGTTTATTTTAGACTTTTGATAGTTTGGATAAATGTTTTACAATGTTATAAATCAAATATGAGAATTTGAGTCAAATCGGTGACCATGAATTTGACAGGTAGTGCCCCTTTGACTCAAATTTTCATATTTGGTTCATAACAATGTAAAACATTTATCCAAACTATCAAAAGTCTAAAATAAACAGTTTACAGAGCATGGGGTAGATAATATATAGGTTCATTTCGTGTGTATTTTAGTCCAGACGCCATCTAATTAACTATCGATTTGACCTCAGATGACCATATAAGCGATGTAAACAAAAATAAAGATACGAATAGATTAAACCAACACGTGCAATTGGATTTTTATAGGTCTGTTTGATTTTATTTTATAAATTAAAAATAGATGTTTCTCATTGTTTTTAACCGCATAAAAATGATTTTATGTCCATCGAATTAGTAATCAAATGATTTACCGTAGTTTCACTTTCATTGTTGACATTTTTTTTCTTTAAATAACCAGTACACGTACAATGCATGCGTTGTCAATCTCTAGCTAGGGGTTAACTTGAAGTTCACATGCATACGGATTTAAAAAGGTCGACTCATTCACTTGCAAGTGAATAACTAATTATCAATGTTTCTTAGCGTAATTTGACAAAATTGAACCTTTTTGGCTGCAGAAAGTGAATTGTTATTTCACTATTTCACTTTCATTATTGATTGAACAGAAAAAAATCAAACTTTAGATTTTTTCTCGTAGCTAGTGCCCCTTTAAACTTTTATTTTAGAAAGTGAAAAGGTGGGATTGGGGCGGAGGTATTCCTCGAAATGTTAATATGTTCGATAAATGCCGTAAACTTATTAATTTCAACTAATTGGATGAATTATTGATATACGAAGGACTGGTATGACCCACCTTTCCAGTTCTGGCGACATAACCGGCTATTCCCAAATCCTTGTGAAATCGTATCTGTGACTTCTTGTTGAAAAGTGGTTGGCCATTTTCATCTTTTTCCCCTTCATCAAAATAGTCAGCATAAAGTTCTTGTTTTTCTTCGTCGACAAGAAACATGGAAATTCGATCAGCATTTACAAGTTGCTTTGTAAATGTCATAATTTTTTGTACTACGGTATCAACACAGTTCATTTCATCAAAAATTTCGCGAGATGTTTCAAGTAGAAAATCATTCAGTTTGCTTTGTGTATTCAAAGTTCTTTTCATATCAGATTCGTGCAAGCATGCAGTCATCCATGACACTAAAGCATGCGCTGTTTGCAAATCACCCTTTGCGAACGAAAACTTGGATTGTTCTCGTGTGACTTCGAGTACACCTATAATATCATCCGACGGCAAAATAACAGGAATACAGATTACACTTCCAACTGAGTATCCAACAGGGCCAATTTCTTTTGGAAATCTAAAAAAAAATCAGAAAAATTAATGAATATTCATCAAAACCATATTCATTCGGATACATGGACGAGGACATGTATGGTTAGCACCATAGAGACAGCAACCTAAAACAATAGACGTAAATATTATTTTTACAATGACTGTCTTTTGATGGGGTATATATAAATATATATATAATATACGTACATTGTCGGAATATAAATATAAAATTCATTTGTAGCAGCTTTAGAAACAGGACGAAAAGCGAGGCTCGAGTACATATATTGTTTGATCATGTAATTTATACTCGGCACTGTAAGGTTTAATTGTTTAAATCCAAATAATTGTATGATTTTCAAAGAAATCGACATACCCTAAACTGAACTGTTATTTAGACAGAAATGTTCATATTACCGTTTGATCAACATGAAAAGTGGAGTAACAAGAAACTTTAGTACAAGTCCAAATAGAGCAAAACTTTATATGTGTACATGTTGTTTGAACAAATTCTAATCACAAAAATGCAACGTAATGTTTTCAGCAATATTTCTATACAAAATAGTGATATAAATGATGATAAGAAATTCGTCTTCTATGTCCAGTTGCAAATATTATAGGCATAGTAGCAATAATATTAACGAATATAAACTCTGCTTATAAATACTAAATCGATACACTTAGCTGAATAATTAACAAAGGGCTCTAAGGTTAGACATTTAACGATACCAAGACACATCATCTGTCTCTGAGCAAACAAGTTTTACTCTTAAACCTAAATGCTGATCAGCAAAGGTCCAATTTCCAAGTCTTTGGTTTGCCCTGGTCAGGGGTAAAGCCAACAACCATCACAACTTCAAGAAGTAAGAACGATATCGTACAACGGATACACCGAGGCGTTGCCAATAGGATAGAACACTCGTGAATAAGTATACAGATGTATAAAGGAACCTTGGTAAACAATCGATGTAGATATATTAGTTTGGAGTATACATTCAAGAGAACTGAGTATCATTCCTTAAAAGCGTGAACCGTTGTCACCATGAGTTCTGGCATTAATAAACGTACATATTTCTATAGGTGGATTTGGCCTTTTTTTTACCTTGTGCCAGTTGCGAAGCGAGTTCACATCTAGTTTGAAATCTTAATGTAAGTATCCTTTTTCTTTGTTTGAAACGGGAATTGTTTTCCGGACTCAAATCTTCCTTTGGTCTATTAAGCCAACTGAATAGATAACGTCCTAAGTTGTAATAAATTAATAAAGAAATAACTCTCAAGACCTCGTGGGGGGATGATTGCCATGCAAAATATATTCCCCACGACCCCGACTTTTAACATTTTTATTCATTATAACATCTAGCGATTTGTCTCAAATGTTAGAAGAAGCTAGCATTTTCTGACGTCAGATCCTATATAACAAAACTATAAGTGTATTTCTCTTTATACGGCGTTCTCCAACTAACTTCACTGCCGTGATTATATTATCATAATTATGTGAATCAATTCTACATGTTCATTGCCTGGAATCTTATGTGAAAAAATATAGATGTATATTGTGAATAAACAGATGTGAGATAACGTTTAGTGTTAATTTGGTTTCCTGGATAATTAGAGTATTGCGATATCGTACCTGTAGCCACAGATTAAAGTGAAGCTTATAGAATTGGGTGTTTTGAAAGCATTGAATTTAAACCACACACAAAACGATTTCAATATCGACAGATAAGTTGCGTAAAACCCCATTTATATTTAGTCATTTGCTTACGTATACAATGAAAACTTGTAAATTACTACTGTTATGACAAATTGATGGGCCATTAGGATATCATTATAATATTAAATCGGATTAACCTTGTCAAATATTTTTTCATGTAATAATAGTATGCGAGAAATATTTTGTATTAATGAATTTTGATCAAACATGAAGCGTATGGATTTACCGAAATGAAATTTTTAAAATGCAATTCTAAAATACTTTGGATGAATATATTAAATAGGCTTGCAATTGTTTAGGACATTGACAAAGAATAGAGAAACATTAATAATTCTAAAAATAGTTTTCCTTTCATGCATAAAAATAACGGCTGCACTTTACAAAATGCCAACATATTTTACTTGGCAATTGAATGTGAATATAAGATGTTCTTAAAACTCAGTGTGATACCAAAACGTTTGTAATATTCTAAAATACATTAAACTTATGGCTTTGGATAATACCAATTAAGATAAAGTCAACATAACAGGAACAATTTTTCGCCGTGTTAGTTAATATATTCGCCGTATTATCAGTATTAACATGAACAAATTTTCGTCGTAACTATAATCAGTATTAACAGCATCAAATTTTGCCGTATTAACAGTGACAAATTTTCGTCATTTTATCAGTATTAACAGAAATAAATAGTGATAATTTAAAGATGGATTTATTTGCATTAAGCTAGCTGTATACATGGTATAACAAATCAGCTAGATCTTCAGATTATTTAAATTTATCAAATCTTCTTTATATCACACATTCAAAAGTATAAATAATGTTGAATCAGTGGCGTAGCTACGCCATTTTTAAGTGTACGCCCGAACCTCGGCAAGGGGCCTGAGGGCCCCATCGTGTCCAGGTCATAGCACCTGTTGGTAGTTGGTTCGAGGGGCAAACTCCCCTCTGAAGTGAACGAGTTATTAAGAATGAGATACTTCTGTCAATAAAAACTCACCAATAGCAACATACTTTAGAGTCTATTTTGTTTATCTTTTATGTTTAATTTATTCATTGCGTTGAGTTGGTTTTAAAGAAAATGTCCAAACCAGTTACTCTTAATATGTTTAAAAGGAGCCATGGGGTAAATCAATCACTCAATCAAGACCCCTTTTCATGTGCAAATTTCGTTAATGGACATAAAATAATTAATTTTGATAGTTTTCGGGTGTCTTGTAAAAATTCGTAAAGGTTTCCGTAGAACCCTAGATCTCGCCTGAGCCTATGATTGCTTCTGCAAAAAAATAATCCATTTATCAGTCCATTCCAGGATTTAAGAATATTAAACATTTTCTTTAGATACTTTTTCATGATCTTCTTCTGTTAAAGTATTAAACAGACCGTCTGTTCATTGCGAAAAGATAGTCCGTAAACTCAAAAATTAAAACAAAAACACTTTTAAAAATTTGGTTCTGACATTAATCATAAAAAAGATTCTGCTAATTTTCATAAAATTCGATGAAGGTTAGACAATGTAATTGATGTGTAACAAAAAACCCTAGACTGTAACTGCAAACAGAAATTCCTTTCATTAGTAAATACGGTAAAATTAAATATATATCCAACTTTCGTAAAATTTCATGAATAGTTGACAGTCATTGATATCTAAAAAAAAAAAACTTTTCACAACATGCTGAAACAAGATGTTGACGCTGCCGACGGAATTTAGGATTGCTATGTCTCGCTTTCGAGACTAAAAAGTTGCAGACTCGATAAAAAATGCAGATCTCAACAGATAATGAATAGCTTTAAATAAAGGGAAAGTAGTTAGAATTCACAGTAGATTCAGACTTTGACAGCAAATGAAAAACTGTATAAACTTGATTGAAAAGTAAATTTCGTCAATTAATTTGCAATTATACAAGCCATTGACGAAAGATATGCAAGGTTTATATTATGATTTTAACCAGTTCTTCTTAACGTATTGGGATGCAAATATTCTTTTTACCAAAATTCAAGTGTACTCCCGGGCGTTTTGACGTAAACGAGGGCCCTCATGGGGTTTTTGATTATGTGATTACTTGGCCGTTTTTTTAATGATTATTTGATTATTAAGCCAAATATTTCATGATAATTTGATTACCTAGGACTGTATTTTTAGTTTATGATTATTTGATTACTAAAGATAAGCAAATATTTAATGATTATGTGATTATATTGGCAAAAAAATGGTGATTATGTGATTACTAGGACCCCCCCCCCCCCCCATGAGGGGCCTCGTAAACGTAGCTACGCGCCTGTGAATGTGTGGTATGAATTTTCCTCTTTGCAAACCTCATCTTCAGTTAAATCTAAATGGACAGTAAACACGTAACCAATAAAAAAAAACATACAAAAAGAAGGTAAACTATAGGTTACCTGGGATCAAATTGTATATCTTCTACCAACAGGCTCTTCCTTTCTATTACTACATGTGCAGATACTGTAGTTTTAAGTCCACTTGGCCCATACGGTGTTAATTTGCCATCCCTGAGAATACAAAGCTCGTGGTTTTGATGTGTTGGTATATACACAGTAGTATGACTGGCATGGACAGCTCGGGCTACAATAAGAACCATTTCTGATAGTTCTGCATATATTGCATGATCTTCTACGATATCTATTAACTGTGAACTTATATCCTTCACTGAGTCCAGGCAGTACCTTTGTTGAAGAGGTATTGTGGCACATTCTAAATGTATTCCTTTCTCAGGTTTATCCTGCTTCGTTTGGATCAAGTTTTGTAAAACATCAATTGGCACGGATTCTATCACGTATTCCTCAAAAACGTCCGGATTTTTTATTAGGAAGTTTTTCACATCTAGTTCTGTAATATCAGGAGGTATGTGACGGTTTCTCCATCGATCCTTGGAATCTTGTCCCGGTAGTGGGGTGTATACGCCTAGACGACACAGAGTATGGTTATTACAAGACATTATATCTTCTATTATTCTAAGCTCTTCAGCTTCATGATAAGCCCACTTCAACATAGACAAATTCCAATGGTGACGTCGACGTCACAATGCAGAAGCGTGTTTAAGACAATTGTATATCCATTTGCGTTGTGGTTGTTTCGACTTGGAACACGCTCAGGTGTTGATACACAAACATTTTAAATGTATATTATACATCACTATAGTATAACAATCTAAGGTTTTGACGATTTGATAAGTAGCCTCAAAGCTTTACAAGTGAAATATCAAAATTTTCTACCTTGACTAAGTAAAATTTATTTCTCGCTGAGTTAATTTAAAATTTTGAAAAGAATTTAATTTCGACGCCTCAATACGAGGATGAAATTTGCATATTTTTTCGCACCACAAATAAGCTTCAGTGAATTCCTTACAAATGACAGAGAGGGCGTTTGATCGAAAGGGAATTTTATACGGCCTAGTGTGAAAAGATTCGAGTATTAAACCTGAATGATGGCTTTTAAATGAAAACTATATACGGCGATATAGAAGGAAAAAAATCTTTATACCAATTCAATACCTTTTCAGTATATAGCATATGTTACAATATACAACTGATACAAATGGTCAATTTTCAAAACAGTTTTCTCAAAAAATCTTCTCAGTTGACCTTTTAAACTCACAAATAATGATTTATTCGTAAATAGACCTAAATCCTCAAATTGAATTGTGATACACAAGACTTTAAATGTCCTTGATAGACAGATGAATTTTATACATTTCATTAAATTAAATTAACTAAAATAAAACCGTTCTAGTCATTAAACCTAATTTAATCTGTGATATACAGACTAGTCAGGTCTTTGATATTTTGACAATATAAGTGGACATTAATATTTATCTTTACGAAGTTTACCTCACTTTCACATTTACAACGTACAAATGTATTTAACAGTACATTTTACTTCAATATTAGTATTAATTATAATTAATGTGGAAAAGTGGTGGTAGAATCACAAAACACAGATTTGACGGAAAATCACAACAACACTTTAATAAATGTGTGGTTTATCAAATAATTACCCCACAAGTCAGATATCAATAAAACAGAAATGTTGGATGAACGTAAATGAGACAGCAACCTTACACGAAGGAGACGTCTACTGTCAGTATAAATGCCTTTACAATCAGTCTGAGATAATTATATATTATATCTCTATTGTCAATATTAGTTATGATATTTCTCCACTATATATTTGAGATTCGAGAAATATTGTAATCATGAGTAAAAAGAGGATGAACGTGTTTCGTCAATGTTTTTGTCCGTTCTTTTTTGTGTAAACCCAAGATCAGATAGAACTGCATTATATTAACACAAAACATACAACACGATCGAATCGATAATAATAAAATGTGCAGAAAAAATAAAAGCTAGTAGATCTAAACCCAAAAATAAACCGAAACACTAAATAATTACGAGTGTTGTACAACTTAAAAGGTTAATTTTAGTGAAAATGTTGAACTTGTGTCACACTCTTGTTGAGTACTGTAAAGTGAACTACCATGGATTATATATCAAAAGAGTTCGTTTTCATTTTTTTTTACCAATGAGGACACATGCCCTTGTCCCAATTTTTTTTATACATATACCTTATATTGTATATATAACGAAAAAATCTGAGACAAGTGCCTGTGAGTGAGGATCCTTTGATTGACCGACCAATAAAAATATTTGTTTAAACTTGGTTTAAAGATTCCCGGTTTATCACCTTTCTAATTTATTTGCGTAAGGCCTGCGTTTAATGTAACTTGGCTCATGGAAAAATGTTAGTCAAAGTCAACATGTGAGTTATTGCTTAATTTTGTGAGGCTCACCTCTTGGATTTGTTATTGTTAGTTTTGTTTGGTAGGTTTTTTGTAACATTCATGTAACTAACTGATTAACGTTTACCCCATATCATCTTTAAAATAAAGTCCCACCCTAACGATTACCTTTGTAGGTGCAGTGGAGTGCATGTCCAACAGGTCGCTTCTTTCTACACCTAATTTAGAAATACGAAAAGAGCTTTGCAAATACCATACCGTAAAGTGGGGCATTTTTATAAAATTACGTAATCATTAACTGCACTACTTATGTTAATCATGTCCTACATTTCTTCTCTTATGTCTTTCTGTTAGAGGAATGTTGTTTTATAGCTCTTTCTAGAAAAAAATGCAATATCGTAAGCGATGGAAACTGTGTTTATTCATATCTCCCCCGTATATAATATTACAGCTATTGAATATGACTTAGTGTCTTTCTTCACGCCGATCCATTACATACAGCTCCCTAGGGACGCAGAACACGGCGTGAAATGTAATTAATTTTCCATAAAAATATGTTGTTTTTAACACCCTTTACTATCATTGCTGATATGAAATACGGAGTACTGCGAAGAGAAGTTGACTATGTTATTAAGAAAAGCCCGAGAAGACCCGAGAGACGTTATTAAATATAATCGCTCTTAGAAAATGATAATTGAATCATATGGATAGAATCAGTCAGATGATCGATCAGAACCTCGAATATTCAACAGAATTCTAGATTTGTGGAAAGATTTAGGGGAACTCGTCTGGAGTTAACTGGCCTAATCTTGGCGTCTTTAATTATATAATATTTATATTGGCTTTCCTATGAGATTTTTATTGTCAGATTTGATTAATGATTAAACTAAACATAATGTAAAAGGCTGCAATGCTATCTATGATAACCTTAAAATATTTTGAGAGAACAAGCTTCAAACTATGCAGTGACAGTATAAAGGCTAAACGTGTATCTTACTTTGTGGATAAAACGGTGAAACTTTCTTGGAACATTTGTTTTATTTAAGAATTGAATGCTTCTTTTTGTAAATTTATTGGGGTGTAAAAGCGTTGACCGAAGTACATTTTGTATCTAAAAATGTGCACACGGTCAACGCCTTTACAACCCCATAAAGTTACAAAACGAAGCATTCAATACTTATAATTACATTTTTAAGCTGAGATCATGAAAACACGAATTTAATATATACTTTTTTATTAATTCACCTGTGCACTTTATTGTTAGATCACGTGTTATCATGAATGAAAAGTTGTATTGAGCAATGCAACTGCTTATACGGAATAACACGTGATGTGCAGTTAGCCAATAAGAATAAAGTATTATAATGAAACATACATCTAATGTAATTATTATCCATAAAAAACTAAAAAGTATCTTAAGTACACAAAATTTCGCATTTAGAAGTTTTTTATTACAAAAACTGTCCTAACGCAATTATATATCTCATATCTTAGTAATATCTTAATATTGAAACATAAATTTCAATATAAACCTTCTAAAACAATAATTAGGTTAAAACCTATCCAAAATCTGCAACACTTAATGGATAGTCGTTTTGTTAAAAATGTAAAACAAATTGACCCATACAGTAAATAGAAAAGGTGTTCCGACTGATTATTGCTTTATTTTGGTGGGGGGAAAATGCAAGAGATAAAGGTCATTCAAAAAGACCTTAGCAACGACCTTCCTGATATAAAAGTACATGGAAACCATGCATAAAACAAATCGGAACTATATTTACCAAATTAACAGCAACAAAAACAAAACATAATATTTTTAGCAGAAATATCTAAATTGAACATGTAAATCATATAAACAGAAAATTACATTATTTATTGGTTGCTTAACGTACAGGTGCAAATATATCCTGCATGTTCATGCCGAGTTCAGTTGGAGGACACAAACCGTAAAAGCTGAAAGGAAACAAAGCCAAGCAGTAACAGCTGAAAAAGAGACAACTCATGTCCCAAAGCCATATCAGCCGAAGAAGGGACAACCATAATCAATATCAGCAGAAGGGGACAACCCTAAGTCATATAAGTTGAAGGAGGGACAACCCAAAGTCATATAAGCTGATGGACGGACAACCTCAGGTCATATCGTTGAAGGAGGGACAACCTCATGCCATATCAGCTGAAGGGTACAACCCCAAGTCATATCACCTGAAGGAGTGACATTCAAATCCATTTAAGCTGAGCGGGACAGCCCCAAGTCATATCAACTGAAGGAGTGATGCTATGTTATTTTGTTTTCAAATTATTATTTCATTTTGAAAAATAAACATCAACACTGACTAGGTGAATACTGGTTATATAACAGTAAAAATTATTCCTATTCAATACGAGTAGCTCGATATTGTAAACTGTCACTGAGACTGTGCCGATGTTATATCACTGAGGCTGTGACGATGTTATATCACTGAGGCTGTGACAGTGCTATATCACTGAGGCTGTGTCGATGTTATATCACTGAGACTGTGACGATGTTATATCACTGAGGCTGTGCCGATGTTATATCACTGAGGCTGTGCCGATGTTATATCACTGCGGCTGTGACGATGTTATATCACTGAGGCTGTGACAGTGCTATATCACTGAGGCTGTGACGATGTTATATCACTGAGTTTGTGACAGTGCTATATCACTGAGGCTGTGCCGATGCTATATCATTGAGCCTGTGGCGATGTTATATCATGGAGGCTGTGCCGATGTTATATCACTGATGCTGTGCCGATGTTATATCACTGCAGCTGTGACAGTGCTATATCACTGAGGCTCTGACGATGTTATATCACTGAGTTTGTGACAGTGCTATATCACTGAGGCTGTGCCGATGCTATATCATTGAGCCTGTGGCGATGTTATATCACGGAGGCTGTGCCGATGTTAAATCACTGAGACTGAACCGATGCTATATCACTGAGGCTGTACCGATGCTATATCACTGAGGCTGTGCCGATGCTATATTTCTGAGGCTGTGATGATGCTATGTGCCGATGCTATATCACTGAGGCTGTGACGATGTTATATCACTTAGGCTGTGCCGATATTATATCACTGAGGTTGTGCCGATATTATATCACTGAGGCTGTGCCGATGCTATATCACTGAGGCTGTGCCGATGTTATATCACTGAGGCTGTGCCGATGCTATATCATTGAGCCTGTGGCGATGTTATATCACGGAGGCTGTGCCGATGTTAAATCACTGAGGCTGAACCGATGCTATATCACTGAGGCTGTACCGATGCTATATCACTGAGGCTGTGCCGATGCTATATTTCTGAGGCTGTGATGCTGCTATGTGCCGATGCTATATCACTGAGGCTGTGACGATGTTATATCACTGAGGCTGTGCCGATATTATATCACTGAGGTTGTGCCGATATTATATCACTGAGGCTGTGCCGATGCTATATCACTGAGGCTGTGCCGATGTTATATCACTGAGGCTGTGACGATGTTATATCACTGAGGCTGTGCCGATGCTATGTCACTGAGGCTGTGCCGATGTTATGTCACTGAGGCTGTGCCGATGTTATGTCACTGAGGCTGTGCCGATGTTATGTCACTGAGGCTGTGCCGATGTTATATCACTGAGGCTGTGCCGATGTTATATCACTGAGGCTGTGCGGATGCTATATCACTGAGGCTGTGCCGGTGCTATATCTCTGAGGCTGTGTCGGTGCTATATTACTGAGGCTGTGCCGGTGCTATATCACTGAGGCTGTGCCGGTGCTATATCACTGAGGCTGTGACGATGCTATATCACTGAGACTGTGACAGTGCTATATCACTGAGGCTGTGACGATGTTATATCACTGAGGCTGTGCCGATGCTATACCACTGAGGCTGTGACGGTGCTATATCACTGAGGCTGTGCCGATGTTATATCACTGAGGCTGTGCCGATGCTATATCACTGAGGCTGTGACGGTGCTATATCACTGAGGCTATGACGATGTTATATCACTGAGGCTGTGCCGATGTTATATCACTGAGGCTGTGACGATGTTATATCACTGAGGCTGTGACGGTGCTATATCACTGACGTGGTACTCTCTGATATTTACTGTGATTTCTCTACAAAGGGTGTATATCTCAATAATGTAAACTGTCACCGATATCGATGTTACTGCCTGTTATTTCTCTACAATACGTGTATCTCAATAATGTAAACTATCACTGACGCGGTATCGATGTTACTGCCTGTTATTTCTCTACAATACGTGTATCTCAATAATGTAAACTGTCACTGAGGCGGTATCGATGTTACTGCCTGTTATTTCTCTACAATACGTGTATCTCAATAATGTAAACTATCACTGACGCGGTATCGATGTTACTGCCTGTTATTTCTCTACAATACGTGTATCTCAATAATGTAAACTATCACTGACGCGGTATCGATATTACTGCCTGTTATTTCTCTACAATACGTGAATCTCAATAATGTAAACTATCACAGAAGCGGTATCGATGTTACTGCCTGTTATTTCTCTACAATACGTGTATCTCCATAATGTAAACTGTCACTGAGGCGGTATCGATATTACTGCCTGTTATTTATCTACAATATGTGAATCTCAATAATGTAAACCATCACTGACGCGGTATCGATGTTACTGTCTGTTATTTCTCTACAATACGTGTATCTCCATAATGTAAACGGTCACTGACGCGGTATCGATGTTACTTTCTGTTATTTCTCTACAATACGTGTATCTCAAAAATGTAAACTATCACTGACGCCGTATCGATGTTACTGCCTGTTATTTCTCTACAATACGTGTATCTCAATAATGTAAACTATCACTGAGGCGGTATCGATATTACTGCCTGTAATTTCTCTACAATACGTGTATCTCAATAATGTAAACTATCACTGGCGCGGTATCGATGTTACTGCCTGTTATTTCTCTACAATACGTGTATCTCAATAATGTAAACTGTCACTGAGGTGGTATCGATATTACTGCCTGTTACTTCTCTACAATACGTGAATCTCAATAATGTAAACTATCACAGAAGCGGTATCGATGTCACTGCCTGTTATTTCTCTACAATATGTGAATCTAAATAATGTAAACTATCACTGACGCGGTATCGATGTTACTGTCTGTTATTTCTCTACAATACGTGTATCTCAATAATGTAAACTATCACAGAGGCGGTATCGATATTACTGCCTGTTATTTCTCTACAATACGTGAATCTCAATAATGTAAACTATCACAGAAGCGGTATCGATGTTACTGCCTGTTATTTCTCTACAATATGTGAATCTCAATAATGTAAACTATCACTGACGCGGTATCGATGTTACTGTCTGTTATTTCTCTACAATACGTGAATCTCAATAATGTAAACTATCACAGAAGAGGTATCGATGTTACTGCCTGTTATTTCTCTACAATATGTGAATCTCAATAATGTAAACTATCACTGAGGCGGTATCGATGTTACTGCCTGTTACTTCTCTACAATACGTGAATCTCAATAATGTAAACTATCACAGAAGCGGTATCGATGTTACTGCCTGTTATTTCTCTACAATATGTGAATCTCAATAATGTAAACTATCACTGACGCGGTATCGATGTTACTGTCTGTTATTTCTCTACAATACGTGTATCTCAATAATGTAAACTATCACTGAGGTGGTATCGATGTTTGTCTGTTATTTCTCTACAATACGTGTATCTCCATAATGTAAACTATCACAAAGGCGGTATCGATATTACTGCCTGTTATTTCTCTACAATATGTGAATCTTAATAATGTAAACTATCACTGACACGGTATCGATGTTACTGTCTGTTATTTCTCTACAATACGTGTATCTCAATAATGTAAACTATCACTGGCGCGGTATCGATGTTACTGCCTGTTATTTCTCTACAATACGTGTATCTCAATAATGTAAACTATCACTGGCGCGGTATCGATGTTACTGCCTGTTATTTCTCTACAATACGTGTATCTCAATAATGTAAACTGTCACTGAGGCGGTATCGATATTACTGCCTGTAATTTCTCTACAATACGTGTATCTCAATAATGTAAACTATCACTGACGCGGTATCGATGTTACTGCCTGTTATTTCTCTACAATACGTGTATCTCAATAATGTAAACTATCACTGACGCGGTATCGATATTACTGCCTGTTATTTCTCTACAATACGTGAATCTCAATAATGTAAACTATCACAGAAGAGGTATCGATGTTACTGCCTGTTATTTCTCTACAATATGTGAATCTCAATAATGTAAACTATCACTGACGCGGTATCGATGTTACTGTCTGTTATTTCTCTACAATATGTGAATCTCAATAATGTAAACTGTCACTGAGGCGGTATCGATATTACTGCCTGTTATTTCTCTACAATACGTGAATCTCAATAATGTAAACTACCACAGAAGCGGTATCGATGTTACTGCCTGTTACTTCTCTACAATATGTGAATCTAAATAATGTAAACTATCACTGACGCGGTATCGATGTTACTGTCTGTTATTTCTCTACAATATATACGTGTATCTCAATAATGTAAACTGTCACTGACGCGGTATCGATGTTACTGTCTGTTATTTCTCTACAATACGTGTATCTCAATAATGTAAACTATCACTGACGCGGTATCGATGTTACTGCCTGTTATTTCTCTACAATACGTGTATCTCAATAATGTAAACTATCACTGAGGCGGTATCGATGTTACTGTCTGTTATTTGTCTACAATACGTGTATCTCAATAATGTAAACTGTCACTGAGGCGGTATCGATGTTACTGTCTGTTATTTCTCTACAATACGTGTATCTCAATAATGTAAACTATCACAGAAGCGGTATCGATGTTACTGCCTGTTATTTCTCTACAATACGTGTATCTCAATAATGTAAACTATCACTGACACGGTATCGATGTTACTGTCTGTTATTTCTCTACAATACGTGTATCTCAATAATGTAAACTATCGCTGACACGGTATCGATGTTACTGCCTGTTATTTCTCTACAATACGTGTATCTCAATAATGTAAACTATCGCTGACACGGTAGACATTGAGTGACTGTTATTCTCCGATGGTAATACTACTAGCACCCGCCGGTAGCATTGTCTTCTTACATAATTAATATGATTCATTTTTATTTAAATGTTTCAGTCTATCAACTTTGTAATTGAACTAGGAGAAATACTGCAAGTTCCGTATGTAAAATTAACCATACTGTAGCCTTGTGGTTGAGACTTCCTGTATGTAAAGTTAACCATACTATGGCCTTGTGGTTATGTTAAGAACACTGTGAAGTTGTTGCTCTTTTTTGTATATGACACCAAAAACATTTCGAATTCTTTTCATAACTTATTATCAACCACTGAAGCTTCTTATCCTAGCTTATTAGTTGATGACATAACCTCGTGTAAAGCATATAAATTGATGAAACCTCTCTTACTGAAGAGAGCATCGTATAACAGCTTTTCGGCTGGTGAAACCTCGCTGTGTTACGTATCAACCGGGGAATCCATTAAACACCGAAGTCTCGTGTAATAGCCAATTGATAGCTAAAGCATCGTGATATATTAAACGTCGCCATGATCAATCGATGAATCATCGTGTAATAATAAATAATCTCGTCTTAAAGCTTATTAACTGGTGAAGTCTCGAGTAACAGCTTATTAATAACGGGTAAAATCTAACTTATTAATTGATGAAGTCTCGAGTAACAGCTTATTAATAACGGGTAAAAGCTAACTTATTAACTGGTGAAGTCTCGTGTAACAGCTTATTAATAACGGGTAAAAGCTAACTTATTTACTGATGAAGAAAATAATGACTGTCACAAAATAGCGCAATAGTGCTGACGTTAAACACCAATCAATCAGTCAGGTTCTATGAGCCATGATGAATATTCGTTTTCTGTTTTAATTCTAGTGTGATTGCATCGGACTGGGAACTTGAAAATTGAAATAAATGTTGCTGAAAGATTTTTGATAAATAGGATGATATTAAGTCTGCATGTGTTCTTATCTATTTTGAATGAATCTTTATATTAATAGAATAATGACGCACGTTTATTAATGCACTATAGAAAATGTTCAAAAGAAAACGTCATTTGGTCTTCAATAGAGTCACTGGAAAGCATTTAGTTTTCATACAGAAAAGATTTTGAATTTAATTCTATTTCTTACGAATGAAATAAATTTGATTATTTATCAATCATAATTACAATAAATATATCAAATATTCTTGACACTTGAAAGTAGTGAATCAGTAATGCAACCCTAATGAAAATTAATAACTCGTAAAGCAAAACACTACGGGTCTCTTACCATTTCATTAGGAATTACATGTTTGTATATAATTATAAACAAAATAGTTTGGAAATGATCTTACATCTCCATATCCTATGGTAACAACTAAAAATACTAAGTAAACTATATGAGAAATTACTCGCTAGGAAAACTAGTACTGAGATTGACAATACAGTCGATATATATATCAGTATGGGAAATGCCTGGTCATGTTTAATGGATAAATCTTCACAGTATGCTCAGTTTGAATTAAATACATGATAAGGATCATTATAGAAAAAAAATTAGAGATGCTTGTTAATATCATTATTATTTTTATACAGCTGGAAATATATATATATGTAAAAAGTCAATTGTTTTATTTAGATCAGTTTTATATATCTCCTAATTATAAGTTGTATGTATCACTGTTTATTGGTATGTATCACTGTATAGTTCTCTGTATCAGTGTTCAGTTGTGTGTATCACTGTTCAGATGTATATATCACTAGTTAGTTGTATGTATCACTGGTCAGTTGTATGTATTACTGGTCAGTTATATTTATCATTGTTCAGTTGTATGTATCACTCGTCAGTTGTATGTATCACTGATCAGTTATATGTATCATTGTTCAGTTGTATGTATCACTGGTCAGTTATATATATCACTAGTTAGTTGTATGCATCACTGGTCAGTTGTGTGTTTCACTGGTCAGTTATATGTATCATTGTTCAGTTGTATGTATCACTGGTCAGTTGTATATATCACTGTTCAGTTGCATGAATTATTGTTCATTTGTATGTACCAATGTCCAGTTGTATGCTTCACTTGTCAGTTGTGTGTATCACTGTTTAGTTGTATGTATCACTGATCAGTTGTACATGTATGTATAACTAATCAGTTGTGTGTATCACTGTTCAGTTGTATGTATCTTTTATCAGTTGTATGTATTACTGATCGGTTGTATGGACTGTACCACTGATTAGTTGTATGTATCACTGATTAGTTTGACGTATCACTGATTAGTTTGACGTATCACTGATTAGTTTGACGTATCACTGATTGGTTGTTTTTATCACTGATCGTTTGTATGTACCACTGTTTAGTCGTATATATCACCGTTTAGTTATTTGTATCACTGATCAGTTGTTTGTATCACTGGTCAGTTGCATGTATCACTGATTAGTTGTATGTATCATTGACCAGTTTTATGTACCACATGTCAGTTGTATTTATCACTGGTCATTTATATGTTCCAATGATCAGTTGTATGTATCCCTGATCAGTTGTATGTACTGTACCACTGATAAGTTGTATTTATCACTGATTAGTATGATGTATCACTGATCGGTTGTATTTATCACTGATCGGTAGTATGTACCACTGATAAGTTGTATATATCACTGGTCAGTTGTATGTATCCCTGACCAGTTCTATGTACCACTGATTAGTTGTATCTGTCACTGATCAGTTGTGTCTATCACTGATCAGTTGTATGTTTCACTGATAAGTTGTATGTATCACTGTTCAGTAATATATATCATTGATCAATTGTTTGTATCACTGTTCAGTTGTGTGCATTACTGTTCAGTTATATATATCAATGTAAAGTTTATGTATCATTTATCAGTTATATGTATCACTGATTAGTTTATATCTTACTGTTCAGTTGTATGTATCACTGTTCAGTTGTATGTATGACTGTTCAGTTGTATGTATGACTGTTCAGTTGTGTGTATCACTGTTCAGTTGTATTTATCACTGTTCAGTTGTATGTATGACTGTTCATTTGTATGTATGACTTTTCAAAACTACTGTATTTACTACTAAACATATGATAACGTTGTATTATCACTGTTCAGTTGTATGTATCACTGGACACATGTATGTATCACTGTTCAGTTGTATGTATCACTATTCAGTTGTGTGTATCACTGTTCAGTTGTGTGTATCACTGTTCAGTTGTATGTATCACTGTTCAGTTGTGTGTATCACTGTTCGGTTGTATGTATCACTGTTCAGTTGTATGTATCACTATTCAGTTGTGTGTATCACTGTTCAGTTGTATGTATCACTGTTCAGTTGTGTGTATCACTGTTCAGTTGTATGTATCACTGTTCAGTTGTGTGTATCACTGTTCGGTTGTATGTATCACTGTTCAGTTGTATGTATCACTGTTCTGTTGTAGGTATCACTGTTCAGTTGTATGTATCACCGTTCAGTTGTGTGTATCACTGTTCAGTTGTATGTATCACTGTTCAGTTGTGTGTATCACTGTTCAGTTGTGTATATCACTGTTTAGTTGTTCTTTATCACTGTTCAGTTATATGTATCACTGTTCAGTTGTAGGTATCACTATTCAGTTGTATGTATCACTGTTCAGTTGTATGTATCACTGTTCAGTGGTGTGTATCACTGTTCAGTTGTATGCATCACTGTTCAGTTGTGTGTATCACTGTCTGTTCAGTTGTGTGTATCACTGTTCAGTTGTGTGCATCACTGTTCAGTTGTATGTATCACTGTTCAGTTGTATGTATCACTGTTCAGTTGTATATATCACTGTTCAGTTGTATGTATCACTGTTCAGTTGTGTGTATCACTGTTCAGTTGTGTGTATCACTGTTCAGTTGTGCGTTTCACTGTTCAGTTGTTCTTTATCACTGTTCAGTTGTATGCATCACTGTTCAGTTGTATGCATCACTGTTCAGTTGTATGCATCACTGTTCATAGAGAATAATACATGGCAGAAACCGTATCATATGTCGTATCATCCCGAAACACCAATATCAGCCCAAGGGCCTTTAGGCCCGAGGGATAATATTGGTCGAGGGTGATACGGCATGTGATACGGATTTTGCAATGTTTTATACGCTTTATCATATATTTCAACAGGAGAGTATTAGGTAGCACTCTACAGTTAGGTGTGTAGTTTTGCATTTAAGTCCCTGTAAATTTTTCAAATATGAGAGCTAGTGCGCAATAAAATTCATTTTGGATAGCTGAGTATCAAAATAGCATTCGTATTAGGTTTATATGAACATCAAGATTATGTAATGTATGTAATATAGGCTGTTTTCTGTATGACAGTCCGTATTTGCATGTCCATACCATACTTTGGTCCGGCAATTATTGTAATGTTTTTTTTGGTAAGCGGAAGAAGGGATCCCGTAGACCGCCCTACGTCACGATTCATGAATTATGCATATTCTATTTATAGGCTATTTTTAAACGATTCGGAAAATACTAATGCTAAAAATAGAATTTTCTTAACATGTAAAACTATCTTAAAAAAACGATGCAAAATCATTAACTTTCATGGAGAGTGGTAGAGGGTTATTTTCGTGGTACGTGATTGTGTTTTTTTATTTCACGTTCAACGTGTTTTTACTTTTTTATTTTACGTTCAGTCGTGCAAAACAGCGAGGTGTTCAACATGTTCTGCTTATGTAAATTTTATACGTGCTTCGTGATTCAAATGCTTATTTTGCGTGCTCAGTATTTTTCAAAAAAAAAAAAAAAAAACACGACAGGGATCGTCAACATGGACAAGAACGAAATTGATATAATTTTGTTTCCGTGATAAGAAATGATAAGGCGGTAAGACCAATGATGTTGTTCCTTTATTTGCATTTTTAAAGTTCAGAATATCTTTATATACTTTTTTAAAAGCTGTAAATTATTTATATCATAAATGTGTACACACTAAATAGGGAATATATTAAGTAAAACAAAGACTTCATATATACAAGAGGACAGTGACTCAGTCACAAAAGGTTCACCTTAAAGTCTTTATTTTTCGTGCAACATTCATGACAGAAATTATTTCACGTTCAACGTGAAATGGTGTCTTAAATAGGAAAATGTTTCGCATTACAGTAGCATATATCATTGTGCCCTCATTAAGCAAATACATATTCCTTTTTAAGATATATATGATATTTCACATACTAGTATATATTACACACAGTAGTGGTGCCTTAATTATGTTGTAAAGACTTGCAAATGTCCCATGCACGTGATCCCATGGCTTTGAATATACTATGGACATGATGGAGTTAATAATATTTTTATTATCTGCTTAATAGAGTACTTTGATGTAGGCAAATTGAAAAAAAAACATGTAGCTGACACGTTCTTAGAAACGAGACATTACCTTTACAGGGTGTGAGGGGGTGGTGATAGTGGTGGTGGGGGTGGGGCAGCTGGTCTTCGTTTCCCCTGTTATTTGTTTATAATGAAGCTACATGTTCTATTAGGGCGTTCTACGGGATCTTCTGGGCGGTCTACATGATCCCTTGTTGTCTGAACCTTATATTTATAGTTATAGAACGTTCTATAGGATCTCCTATATTGTTTGTTTATCATGTATATAGCAAATACGTTCTACAGGATTCCCTGTTGTCTGAACATTATATATAGTATATAACTTTCTATAGGATACTCTATTGTTTGTTTTGAAGTATCTAATAGAGGAATTTTTACGAGATCCCTTGGTCGGTCTGTGTGATCCCCTGCTTTCTCAACATTATGTATCTACTACAAGACGTTCTAAAGTATCCCCCGTTGTTTGTTTTTCAAGTATATACTATAGGGCGTTCTACACGATCCCCTGGTCGGTCTACGGGATCCCCTGTTTTCTCAACATAATATATCTACTATAAGACGTTCTATAGGATCCCCTATTGTTTGTTAATCAAGTATATACTAAAGGGCATTCTACAGGATCCCCTGTTCTTTCAACATAATATATCTACTATAAGATGTTCTATAGGATCCCATTTTGTTTTTTAATCATTTATATACTAAAGGGCGTTCAATAGGATCCCCTAGGCAGTCTAAAGGATCCCCTTTTGTCTGAACATTATATATTTACTATAGAACATTCTACAGGATCCCCAGTTGTTTGTTTATCATGTTTATACTAAAGGGCGTTCTACAGGATACCATGGGCGGTCTACATGATCACCTGTTGTCTTTACATTATATATCTACTATAGGACGTTCTATAGGATCCCTATATTGTTTGTTAATTATTTATATACTAAAGGGCGTTCTACTGGATCCCCTGGGCGGTCTACAGGATCCCCTGTTTTCTCAACATAATATATCTACTATAAGACGTTCTATAGGATCCCATGTTGTTTGTTAATCATTTATATACTAAAGGGCGTTCAATAGGATCCCCTAGGCTGTCTACAGGATCCCTTTTTGTCTGAACATTATATATTTACTATAGAACATTCTACAGGATCCCCAGTTGTTTGTTTATCATGTTTATACTAAAGGGCGTTCAACGGGATACCATGGGCGGTCTACAGGATCCCCTTTTGTCTTTACATTATATATCTACTATAGGACGTTCTATAGGATCCCTATATTTTTTTGTTTATTATTTATATACTAAAGGGCGTTCTACTTGATCCCCTGGGCGGTCTACAGGATCCCCTGTTTTCTCAACATAATATATATACTATAATACGTTCTATAGGATCCCCTATTGTTTGTTAATCAAGTATATACTAAAGGGCGTTCTACAGGATCCCCTGGACGTTCTACAGGATCCCCTGTTTTCTCAACATAATATATCTACTATAAGACGTTCTATAGGATCCCATGTTGTTTTTTAATCATTTATATACTAAAGGGCGTTCAATAGGATCCCCTAGGCAGTCTAAAGGATCCCCTTTTGTCTGAACATTATATATTTACTATAGAACATTCTACAGGATCCCCAGTTGTTTGTTTATCATTTTTATACTAAAGGGCGTTTCTACAGGATACCATGGGCGGTCTACATGATCCCCTGTTGTCTTTACATTATATATCTACTATAGGACGTTCTATAGGATCCCTATATTGTTTGTTTATTATTTATATACTAAAGGGCGTTCTACTTGATCCCCTGGGCGGTCTACAGGATCCCTTGTTTTCTCAACATAATATATCTACTATAAGACGTTCTATAGGATCCCCTATTGTTTGTTAATCAAGTATATACTAAAGGGCGTTCTACAGGATCCCCTGGGCGGTCTACAGGATCCCCTGTTTTCTCAACATAATATATCTACTATAAGACGTTCTATAGGATCCCATGTTGTTTTTTAATCATTTATATACTAAAGGGCGTTCAATAGGATCCCCTAGGCAGTCTAAAGGATCCCCTTTTGTCTGAACATTATATGTTTACTATAGAACATTCTACAGGATCCCCAGTTGTTTGTTTATCATGTTTATACTAAAGGGCGTTCTACAGGATACCATGGGCGGTCTACATGATCACCTGTTGTCTTTACATTATATATCTACTATAGGACGTTCTATAGGATCCCTATATTGTTTGTTTATTATTTATATACTAAAGGGCGTTCTACTGGATCCCCTGGGCGGTCTACAGAATCCCCTGTTTTCTCAACATAATATATCTACTATAAGACGTTCTATAGGATCCCATGTTGTTTGTTAATCATTTATATACTAAAGGGCGTTCAATAGGATCCCCTATGCAGTCTACAGGATCCCCTTTTGTCTGAACATTATATATTTACTATAGAACATTCTACAGGATCCCCAGTTGTTTGTTTATCATGTTTATACTAAAGGGCGTTCTACAGGATAACATGGGCGGTCTACAGGATCCCCTGTTGTCTTTACATTATATATCTACTATAGGACGTTCTATAGGATCCCTATATTGTTTGTTTATTATTTATATACTAAACGGCGTTCTACTCGATCCCCTGGGCGGTCTACAGGATCCCCTGTTTTCTCAACATAATATATCTACTATAAGACGTTCCATAGGATCCCATGTTGTTTGTTAATTATTTATATACTAAAGGGCGTTCAATAGGATCCCCTAGGCAGTCTACAGGATCCCCTTTTGTCTGAACATTATATATTTACTATAGAACATTCTACAGGATCCCCAGTTGTTTGTTTATCATGTTTATACCAAAGGGCGTTCTACAGGATACCATGGGCGGTCTACAGGATCCCCTGTTGTCTTTACATTATATATCTACTATAGGACGTTCTATAGGATCCCTATATTGTTTGTTTATTATTTATATGTGTGGTAGAGCTATATTTTTATGTTTTATGTTATTTAAGATTTTATTTTATTAAAATATATACTGGATATATTCTATTTACAGTTATTATAATTTGTTATATGCTAGTTTACTCAGGTAGAACATTTCTTATTGTTTATATCTTTTCTATTGGTCAGTATGATTTAGGCGGGAATCTTTTGTTTAACTATTCTTTGTTCTGGTCACTTGGCTAAAATATTTATATGAAGTGGTAGCCATTTTCTTCAGCTCTATTGGAAGTTGTTATATCTTAAATTTGATATTGAAATAGTCTATGACTTTCATATTCTTTTATAAGGTTATATTATTGAAACAGAATGTAAACTGATTCAAATCAATCAGTTGGTGAAAAGGCCTTTGCACTACATGTGAGGGTCATTTTTGTTAGAATATTAACATCAATTCTGATGAAATAAAGAACCTAAGACCTATCAACGTGTTTGTGTTTATTTAAATACATGGGAAGTACGACTACATATACTAAAGGGCGTTCTACTGGATCCCCTGGGCGGTCTTCAGGATGCCCTGTTGATTGTTTTTTTATGTTTATATTATAGGGCTTTCTACAGGATCCACTGGGCGGTCTACAGGATCCCCATTTGTTTAAAAATATATATCTAGTATAAGTCGTTCTAAAGTATCCCCCGTTGTTTGTTTTTCATTTATATACTATAGGGCGGTCTACAAGACCCCCTGTTGATTGGTTTTAATGTTTATACAATAGGGCTTTCTATGTGATCCCTTGGGCGGTCTGCGGGAAACTTTGGGTGGTCTGCAGGAATCTCTGTTTTTCAACATGATATATGTACTATAGGATGTTCCTCAAAACCCCCTGTTGATTGTTTTTCATGTTTATACTATAGGGCGTTCTAAAGGATCACCTGTTTTCTCAACATTATTTATCTATTATGAGACGTTCTATAGGATCCCATGTTGTTTGTTAATCATTTATATACTAAAGGGCGTTCAATAGGATCCCCTAGGCAGTCTACAGGATCCCCTTTTGTCTGAACATTATATATTCACTAGAGAACATTATACAGGATCCCCTGTTGTTTGTTTATCATGTATATACTAAAGGGCGTTCAATAGGATCCCCTGATCGGTCTACAGGATCCACTTTTGTCTTTAAATTATATATATCTACTATAGCACGTTCTATATGATCCCTTATATTGTTTGTTTATTATTTATATACTAAAAGGGCGTTCTACTGGATCCCCTGGGCGGGCTGCAGGATGCCCTGTTGATTGTGTTTTATGTTTATACTATTGGGCGTTCTACAGCATCCCCTGGGCGGTCTATAGAATCCCCTTTTGTTAAAAAAAATATTCATCTGAGATAGGAAATTCTATAGGTTGCCCTGTTCTTTGTTTTTCATTTATATACTATAGGGCGTTCTACAGGATCCCCTGGGCGGTCTACAGAATCCCTTTTTGTTAAAAAAAATATGCATCTGAGATAGGAAATTATATAGGTTCCCCTGTTCTTTGTTTATTATGTATATATTATAGGGCGTTTATGATCCCTTGGGCCGTCTGCAGGATCCCCTGTTTTCTCAACATTATATATCTATCATAGGACGTTCTATAGTATCCCCTGTGGATTGTTTTTCATGTTTATACTATAGGGCTTTCTATATGATCCCTAAGTCGGTCTGCGGGAAACTATGGGTGGTCTGCAGGAATCCCTGTTTTTCAACATAATATATTTACTATAGGACGTTCTATAAAACCCACTGTTGATTGTTTTTCATGTTTATACTATAGGGCGTTCTAAAGGATCACCTGTTTTCTCAACATTATTTATCTACTATAAGACGTTCTATAGGATCCCATGTTGTCTGTTAATCATTTATATACTTAAGGGCATTCAATAGGATCCCCTAGGCAGTCTACAGGATCCCCTTTTGTCTGAACATTATATATTTACTATAGAACGTTCTACATGATCCCCTTTTGTTTGTTTATCATGTATATACTAAAGGGCGTTCAATAGGATCCCCTGGGCGGTCTACAGGATCCCCTTTTGTCTCTACATTATATATCTACTACAGGACGTTCTATAGGATCCCCTATATTGATTGTTTGTTATTTATATACTAAAGGGCGTTCTACCGGATCCCCTGGGGCTGTCTACAGGATGCCCTGTTGATTGTTTTTTATGTTTATACTATCGGGCGTTCTATAAGAATACGAAAACAAATAGAATTGCCATTGCGAGCAAAGGCGGATGTCATACTGTTGTCAAGTTGCCAGACGACCTTGCCATTGCTAGGTTACCGTCAGCAATTTTGAAATAAAATTTATACTAAAAAAACACAACTACCTACTGTACATGTAATTCTGAGGATCATACAAATTGTTGACACCTACTTTGTATATTGAATATCATGGTTCTATGCTCAGGAATACTAGCATTATATATACAAAAAACATTTAAAAAAATACTGTTGACCAGTGTTTATAGTAATCGAGACCATCTTGGACCATCCCCTTATTAAAAAGCACAACTTTATATAATGGTTTACATTATGCCATAATCTATAAAGATGAATGTGTCTATCCTTTTCCGAGAATTTGTCGGGACAATAAAATTATGGGGAAAAAGAAAAAAAAAACCAACCAATAACAATATGCCCCCTCGACCTTTGAAAGGGATAACATAGAACATAGAACGCCCTTAGGCCTATATATATATAGCAGATGCAAGGTTATTAAACAATAGGGGATCCTATAGACATACACAGGGATCCTATAGAACGCACTATAGAATATGCGCGATTATTAAACAAAAGGGGATCATATAGACCGCCAAGGTATAAACAATAGGGGATCCTATAGACAGACCCGGGGATCCTATAGAACGCACTATAGAATATGCGGGATTATTAAACAAAAGGGGATCTTATAGACCGCCCAGGGGATCGTATAGAACAACCTGTTATAGATACATGATGAACAACCAAAAAGGGTATCCTATAGACAGCCCAGGGGATCGTATAGAACAACCTGTTATAGATATATTATGAACAAACAACAGGGGATCCTATAGACCGCCCCGGCGATCCTTTAGAACGCCCTATAGCAGATACACAATTATTAAACAACAAGGGATCATAAAGAACGCCTATGGGAGCATATATATATATATATATATAACGCCCTCAAATAGATACATGATAAAAAAAAACTACAGGGCTCATTTAGACCGACCCTGGGATTTTATGGAACACCCTCTAGAAGAAACATGTTGAACAGACAACAGAGGATCCTATGGACCAACCCGGGGATCTTAAAGAATTCCCTATTGCAAATATGCGATTATTGAACAATACGGGGTCCTATAGACCGCCCAGGGGATCCTATAGAACGCCCTATGGCAGATACACGATTATAACACAACAGGTGATCCTATAGACCCAACAAGGAATCCCATAGAACGCTCTCTAGTAGATAAATCTAGTGAATACATGATAACCAAACAATGGGAGCCTATAGACCGCCCGGGGATCCTATAGAAAGCCCTATACAGATACAAAACTATTACATCACAGGGGATCATATCGACCTCCCATGGGCGCATATATATAACTCCCTCTAACTCCCTCTAATATATACATAAAAAACAAACAACAGTCTAACCTATAGAACGTCCCATAGTAGATATATAATATTCAAACAACAGGGGATCCTGTAGACCGCCCAGGGGATCCTGTAGAACGCCCCTCAGTATATACACGACAAACAAACAATAGGGGATCATATAGAACGTTCTATAGCAAGTATATAATGTTCAAACAACAGGGGATCCTGTAGAACGCCCTTTAGTATATACATAATAAACAAACAATATATGGGATCCTATAAAACGTTCTATAGTAGATATATAATGTTCAGACAAAAGAGGATACTGTAGAACGCCCTATAAAATAAACACGAACAACACCAACAGGGGACCCTATAGAACGTCCTTTTTTAGATATATAACGTTGAGAAAACAGGAGATCCTGAAGACTCCCAACTGATCATAAAAGCCTTATTGTATATACATGAAAAACAAACTACAGGGGGACTTATAGAATTTCCTTTCTCAGATGCATAATTTTTTAACAAAAGAGGATCCTGTAGACCGCCCTGGGGATCCTGTAGAACGACCTATAGTATAAACATTCAAAACAATCAATAGGAGGTCTTATAGAACGTCCTTTAGTATATATATAATGTCCAGACAACAGGGGATCGTGTAGACCGTCCAGTGAATGAACAACAAACAACAGGGGATCCTATAGAACGTCTTATAGTGGATATATAATGTTGAGAAAACAGGGGATCCTGTAGACCGCCCAGGGGATACTGTAGAACGCCCTATAGTATAAAATGAACAACAAACAACAGGGGGCCTTATAGAACGTTCTATAGTTGATAAATAATGTTGAGAAAAAACGGGATCCGACAGACCGACCAAGGGATCCTATAGAAAATCTTATAGTATAAACATGAAAAACAATCAACAGGGGGTCTTATAGAACGTCCTATAGAAGATATATAATGTTAAGACAACAGGGGATCCTGCAGACCGCCCAAGGCATCTTAAAAGCCCTATAGTATATACATGATAAACAAATAACAGGGGAACCTATATAATTTCCTATCTCAGATGCATAATTTGTTAACAAAAGAGGATCCTGTAGACCGCCCAGGGGATACTGTAGAACGCCCTATAGTATAAACATGAACAACAAACAACAGGGGACCCTATAGAACGTCTTATAGTAGATAAATAATGTCGAGAAAAGAGAAGATCCTTTAGACCAACCAAGGGATCCTATAGAAAGCCTTATAGTATATACATGATAAACAAACAACAGGGGAACCTATTGAAAGTATTATCTTAAATGCATAATTTTTATAAACAGGGTATCCTGTTGATCGATCGCTCCGGTATTCTGTAGAACGCCCTATAGTATATACTTGAAAAATAAACAACAGGGGAACCTTTAGAAGGTCCTATCTTAAATGCATAATTTTCATAAGCAACAGGGCACACTGTAGACCGTCCAGGGGATCATGTAGAACGCCCTATAGTATAGACTTGAAAAATAAACAACAGGGGATCCTAAAGAACGTCTTATCGTAGATAAATAATGTTGAGAAAACAGGGGATCCTGCAGACTGCCTAGGGGATACTGTAGAACGCCCTATACTATAAACCTGAACAACAAACAACAGGGGATCATATAGAACGTCATATAGTAGATATATAATGTTGAGAAAACAAGGGATCCTATAGACCGCCTATGGGATCCTGTAGAACGCCCTATAGTATACACTTGAAAAACAAACAACAGGGGATCCGGTAGAACGTTCTCTTAGCCTAGTAGATACATCAAAAACAAACAATAGGGTATCCTATAGAACGTTCTATAGTTTATATATAATGTTGAGAAAACAGGGGATCCCACAGACCGACCAAGGGATCCAGTAGAGAGTCCTCTAGTATACACATGATAAACAAACAACAGGGGACTCTATAGAACGTTCTCTTAGATTGGTAGATACATCAAAAACAAACAATAGGGTATCCTATAGAACGTTCTATAGTTTATATATAATGTTGAGAAAACAGGGGATCCCACAGACTGACCAAGGGATCCAGTAGAGAGTCCTCTAGTATACACATGATAAACAAACAACAGGGGTTACTGTAGAACGCCCTATAGTATAAACATGAACAACAAACAACAGGGGGCCCTATAGAACGTCATATAGTCGATATATAATGTTGAGAAAACAGGGGATCCTGTAGACCGCCTAAGGGATCCGGTAGAAAGCCCTATAGTATACACTTGAAAAACAAACAACAGGGGATCCTAAATAACGTCTTATAGTAGATAAATAATGTTGAGAAAACAGGGGATTCTGCAGAACGCCATGGGGATACTGTAGAACGCCCTATACCATAAACCTGAACAACAAACAACAGGGGATTCTATAGAACGTTCTCTTAGATTGGTAGATACATCAAAAACAAACAATAGTGTATCCTATAGAACGTTCTATAGTTTATATATAATGTTCAGACAACAGGGGATCTGGAGAACACGCCCTTTAGTATATACATTATAAACAAACAATATGGGATCCTATATATATGTTTTCCCAAAATTACAGGGCCCATAAAGGGCATAAAATCAGATATAATTGATTTACATAATTGGTAACAACAACAATTATAGAGGCATATACATATATATTTGGAATATAAGCATTGGTCAGAATTAAGCCAAAAACCACATATATATTGTGAATAAAAGAATAATAAAATTACATTATATATGTATTTATTCTCAAATTGTTGACTTGACTTAGTGTCAGTGTTCATACCTGATCTCCTTAATTCAAAACAGTCACCAATATAACAGCCCAGTTTTTCCATAGAGTAACATTTTCTTGGGTCAAGAGCCATAAAAATTTAGAAGATTTATTTAAATTTATAAAATAATAACAATTGTTAGAAATGTCTCGGAAAAAATCGTCCCTTTGAATATCATAAAGAGGGCATTCTAATAAAACATGAAGCTCATCTTCAACTTTACCGAATGAGCAATTAGAACAAAGACGCTCAGATCTTTCTATATGTTTTTTTTGAATATCTGTTTGTCTCAATTTTTAAATGAGCGCTTATTCTTAATTTACAAATTGACTGTCTTTTTTTTGAAGTCCTGTAATTCTAAATATTTTTCTTTCTTAAAACAATGTTTTCCCTTTTTCGGAGTTAATGGTTTGATGCTTCAGTTTATTCCAAAATATGAAAGATCTTTTACATAGTTTATTTTTAACATACTGACATAAAAAAAAACCAATTGATTGGTCAAAATTTGGTAATTCAATCTCTTTCTGAATATAATCTATACTATAGAATACCATGTATTTACATAAGAACTATGTAACTGTATGTTTACAACATATAAATGCATCAAATAATAATCCTTCTTTCAAACGTTCCAGTCTATGACAATATTTTAACATTGATAAAATTATAGTAAAATACATAGGAAATCTACCAATCTCTGACATTACAGCTATATTACTTGACTTTCTGTTTACACCAAAAATATATTTCATAAATTTGGTATGAGCTTTTTCAGAAGAATCCTGACCAAAAACTTGTTCCTATAGAGAACGTTCTATACTATAGTAGATATATAATATTCAGACAACAAGGGATCCTGTAGCATGTGTAGAACGTCCTTTAGTGTATACATGATAAACAAACAATATAAGGGATCCTATAGAACGTTCTGTAGTAGATATATGAGGTTCAGACTACAGGGGATCATGTAGAACGACCAGGGGATCCTGTAGAACGCCCTAACCATGCTAACAGTAGCTTTATTGTAAACAAGTAACAATGGTTCCTATATAGAACGTCCAGCTATAGTAGAATGGTCAGACAACAGGGGGTCAGATAACAGATTCGTTTCTTTAAACGCAGACCAGTTTAAACATCCTCTCACACTCCTGTAAAGCCTTAGTACGTGTAACATGTTTAACATGTGTAAGCTACATTTTTTTTCAATTTGCCTACATAAAAATACTCTTTTAAACGGATAATAAAAATATTAGTAACTCCATAGTATATCCAAAGCCATGGGACCACGTGCATGTGACATTTGCAGGTCTTTACAACATAATTAAGGCACTAAATACTACTGTTGATCATATCTATATGAAATGTATCATGTGTATTTTAAAACGGAATCTGTATATATATTTGCACAATGATATATGCATGATATGCTACTGTAATGCGGTACATTTTCCTTTTTTTTCATGTGATAAAAAAATAAATAAAGCAAATTCACCGTGTTTCATGAAAGTTAATGATTTTGAATTGTTTTTTTTTTAATAGTTGTACATGTTGAGAATATTCTATTTTTAGAATAAGTATTTTCAGAATCGTTTATAAATAGCCTATAAATAGAATATGCATAATTCATGAATCGTGACGTAGGGCGGTCTACGGGATCCCTTCTTCCGCTTACCGTTTTTTTTCCAACTTTTTATCGCATGAACTTTGTGATTAGAATTTACGAAAAAATGAGGCGAAAGACACCCATTTTTTATTTGATCATTAGGAAAATGTATATCAACAGTTTCTAAAAAGGTATCACTCAAAGTCATTGAAATTCTAGTTTGATCCAAATTTTGTGGGGATATGTGACATGTTCACCCCCTTTTTGCAATATTTTATGGTAAATAAATGCAGAATGTTGCCATGGATACACATAAAAGGAATTATTTTTCACCCTTTTAAGTTTTGAAAATCAAATCTATGGAAGATACTGATTACAAGCATTTGCACATGTACAACACAACAGTTAGGTTTATGTATTAAAAATCCAGGAATAGGATATGATAAAACATTTTGTGGCTCATTTTTAATTTTATTTTCTAACTGGGGAGTGCTACCTTATATTATATGAACTGTTTTCTGATCCATAGCACTGGGTTACCTTCAGTTCTACTTTTGTCTTGTTTTGAAAGCCTTCAAAGAACAGCTCAATTACTTATCTGAAGCACCTGGCCGGTTACCTTACAATTTGCGTGCTGTTGTTTTAAAAATATTTTGTTTATTATTGTATTTTTTTTGTGTGTGTTTGTATTTTTTATAGTTGCATTTAGTGTGCCAAAAAATATGAAAACTTGACGTTCGAGACGTCACATACCAAACAATGACGTCATTCAATAAATTGCGTCACGCCCGAATGAGAAAAAATATTTCTTAAGCTTTATACATAAATAAATACTGACTATGTATAAAAAAAAAGTAGGGGTGTGATAAAGGGTGCGCATCAAAGTTGCGCGATATGGATTAAACAGCAGGCTATTTATCAAATGTTCAAAACTACTGTATTTACTACTAAACATATGATAAAATTGTATTATCACTGCCGGTTCAGTTGTATGTCACTGTTCAATCATATGTGTAATACTGGTCAGTTGTTTGTATCACTGTTCAGTTGTTTTTTATCACTGTTCAGTTGTGTGTATCACTGTTCAGTTGTGTGTATCACTGGACAATTGTAGATATCACTGTTCAGTTGTTTGTATCACTGTTCAGTTGTGTGTATCACTGTTCAGTTGTATGTATCACTATTCAGTTGTGTGTATCACTGTTCAGTTGTGTGTATCACTATTCAGTTGTTTGTATCACTGTTCAATTGTATGTATCACTGGTGAGTTGTTCGTATCACTGATCAGTTAAAATTGAGAATGGAAATGGGGAATGTATTAAAGTGACAACAACCCGACCATAGATCAGACAACAACCGCAGGCTACCAATGGGTCTTCAATGTAGCGAGAAACTCCCGCACCCTGAGTTGTATGTATCACTGATGAGTTTTATGTATCACTGATCAGTTGTATGTATCAGTGTTGAGTTTTATGTATCACTGATCAGTTGTTTGTATCACTGAGTAGTTGTATGTATCACTGGTGTAAATATATAAGCACATTTCAGATAAATAAATTGTATTAATTTTATAGACTTTTTACCTGGTCTTTAAAAAAATCTCTCTTCAAGGTAAGTTTTACTGCCTCGAAAACAGCTACACTAGCTAAACATACAAAAAAGTTTTCAATACGCCTGTTCTGGTACATGATTTTTAGGGGTACATGTAGACTTGGCTCTTTGAAATATGTTTAACTCCATCACATTCTTGTATGTAGATCAATGGTTGACGTTGGTTTATGCTTGTCATATTTGTTTGTCGTAAATTCTTTTGTTACAAACAAGACTGTTGGGTTTTTTTTTCGTTTGAATTGTTTCACATTTTTTATGTCGTGTCCTTTTACAGCCGACTATGTGGTATGAGTTATTATCATTGTTGAAGGCCGCATTGTTGCCTATAATGGATTATAATTGCTTACATCCACTCCACTCTTGTGGATATTTGTTTCATTGACAATTATGGCACATCTCCTTAATTTTACGTATAGCGAATTCTCGGAGAAAAAGTGAAATATGTGGTTCCTTTTTATAAAAGTTTGCTGGAAAAGAAACAAAATATTTATTAAAATAATGTGTCTTCACTACGCAATCTAAAAGCAGATTAAGTTATTGACGTGAAATTTTAATCTGAACTCGAAATATTCCTTAAGATGCCAGTGACCTGTTCAGAAGACATAATGTTAAAGACCTAATTCATGAACACAAATGTACAGGAAAGTTAATCTCCGACTTAATATGACGTAATCAAGATCAATGACTGTCGTCTGGTCCTGTAAAAACCCGGATGTTCTTCATCCATCAACATGGCACCCCTCTGACTATCATAACAAGCAATCTGTTATCCATTGAACGAAGTATATAAATAAAAAGAGCATTAGTCTTGTTTTAACATTATGACACAAATAACATTTTCATATTTTATAATCAGCCAGGTTGCAGGTATTAAATTAATAATTAATGTTATTGGCTGAACGTTCAACGGCAACTATTTTAGGAAAAGAATAAATTAACAATTAATGCAAAATAAAGGTTACGCAAGGTTCCGATTGGAAGAGAGGGTCTGCTTTTTGGACTGCAACTGGATAATGACTGTGTGTTGGTTATAGGCAGACGTTTGCTTGCAGCATTCAACCTACGTATCCCTCAGAATTTAAAAGTATTCTATAACGTGCAGAAGGCTTTGCTCTTAACCTACATAATGAACCATTGTGGTCAAATGACCTGAATTAAACTATCAACTTAAGCGTAAGCCGTGTATATGGCATATAACAACCAACGACAACCCCTTGACTTCTGGCTTCTGGATTGACACAGACACAACCAACGACAACCCCTTGACTTCTGGCTTCTGGATTGACACAGACACAACCAACGACAACACCTTGACTTCTGGCTTCTGGATTGACACAGACACAACCAACGACAACACCTTGACTTCTGGCTTCTGGATTGACACAGACACAACCAACGACAACCCCTTGACTTCTGGCTTCTGGATTGAAACAGACACATAACGAATGTTGCGGGACAACCCCTTGACTTCTGGCTTCTGGATTGAGACAGACACAACCAACGACAACCCCTTGACTTCTGGATTCTGGATTGACACAGACACAACCAATGACAACCCCTTGACTTCTGGCTTCTGGATTGACACAGACACAACCAACGACAACACCTTGACTTCTGGCTTCTGGATTGACACAGACACATAACGAACAGTGCTTCTGAATTGACACAGACACATAACGAATGGTGCTTCTGGATTTGCACAGACACATAACGAATGTTGCGGGATTATAACACTTTTCAGTTGATCATGTTTGCAAACGAAACGCTTAACCCTTTCCTTATCTGGGACAACAAAAGAACAATAATAAAACACAGTTGGAAAGGGGTTTACTCGATCAGTATGAAGCACAAAAAATAACCAACAAGAGACATAAAGTACCAGCTTGCATATCTTACTTTTTGTTAGTACATAAGAAGGCATTTTATTGGCAAATCTGCTTACAATATTGTCTTCTATCAAAACAACTTCACTTGTGCTTTATAGCAAGATTATGCCAAAACAATATATTTGATTACGACATTATTAAAACAACTTTTAAAAAACATATGTTTGAAACATCTACGATACTTAGTCTACCCCTCAGTCAGTACAGTTCTTTCTGTACTTTTGACATATTTCATGACAAATAGAATCAAGTGTAACCATGACAAAAAACGTTTGTCTTAGATGACACGTAAATTACTTCTACACAGGAAGTGTTTACGATCAAAAACAGTCCTGTAGAAAAATATAGTTAACAGATCGAATAAAAGTCTGGACAGTTTTCTGCCTTTATGGAGAATTGACGAGTTTCCAACGTTCACAAAAAACTAAACAGAACACAGATATATTTATGATGACATTTTTATCGTGATTTGGACAGCTCCCGTCTGCATTCTGTGAAATATTTACTGACGTCTTGAGTGAAATAAATATAACTTCAGATCTATTTTCAATAAAAACAGACGTTCCATTTCGATTTATAAAGAGCGTTAAAGGTTGTACGCATTGAAAACAGATATTAACTGACCATAACAGGAAGTTGTTTAATTGAGGCATTTAAGAACATAATTCTGTTTATGAGTTCTTTGACTTGTGTAATCAGTTTGTAAAACAGGTATATAGATATAAGAAGATGTGGTATGACTGAGTGTCAATGAGACAACTCTCCATCCAAGTCACAATCTATAAAAGTAAACCATGCATATAGGTCAAAGTACGGTCTCTAACACGGAGTCGAACAGCAAGCTATATAAAGGGCCCCAAAAATTACAAGTGTAAAACCATTCAAACGGGAAAACCAACGGACTAATCTATGATCATCTATCTATTAAAAAAAACAAGAAACGAAAAACACAATTATTAACTTTACCAACAACGACTGAGCATCAGATTCCTTACTTAGGACAGGTGCAAACAATTGCAGCATATTTAAACGTTTTAATATACTTATGCTATGCAATTTTGATTCTAACATGACGTCCTTCAAACGCTTTCTATACACACCCGTGGTAAAATATGAATGAATATATGTCAGGGCTGTTCCAATCGTACTCCCATGTCATATGCTTTTTTATGAATAAGATACCCGACGTCATAGAACGATGACGTAAGAATATGAGCATTTTACCGGAAAAAATACGCTTGCCAAAACAAAAATCATCATCAGAACAAGGAAACGTAAACAAATGATGCCAAATGTGGTATAAGCCGATTTTTTTTTTAAACATATAAAACAATATAACTGAGTAAATTATAATTTAAATTCACCAAAAACTATCTAAATACGTTTTTGAGGGCCCTCATGGGGTTTTTGATTATGTGATTACTTGGCCGTTTTTTTAATGATTATTTGATTATTAAGCCAAATATTTCATGATTATTTGATTACCTAGGACTGTATCTTTAGTTTATGATTATTTGATTACTAAAGATAAGCAAATATTTAATGATTATGTGATTATATTGGCAAAAAATGGTGATTATGTGATTACTAGGACCCCCCATGAGGGGCCTCGTTATTGTAAAAACTCTAAGCATGTCACTAATTCAGTTTGCTCCGTTCTTTTACGCCAATTTAATAGTGCGTTTGTTTATGGGAACGGCAAATATTTGCCTCCATCTAGAGCGCTTCGATCCAAAACAATAGCCGTATTTGTCCTATTAGAATCGAAATGATTCATGGGGGCTTGAATGTATCGTGATTTTACCACGGGTTGCCCCTTTATGCCGATATTTTACCGCTCTCAATTGCTCAGGGTAAAATATTTGTCATAAAGGGCCAACCCGTGGTAAAATCACGATATATTCCATCCCCCATGAATTATTTCTTAATTAACTGTCATCTAAAATAAAGAATAAGGTAGATGTTTGATATACGTCCATGAAGTCAGACAGCATCTAATTTATACAAAACTTGCTTTAGCGTCATATCAATGTCAAAATATATTGACATCATAATCATACATATAGTGATATCCATGTCAAACATATTAATGTCATAGTCGTAGATATACTGATGTCATAGTCATACATATGTTGACGTCATAGTCATACATATAGTGATGTCATAGTCATACATATATTATATGTTATTCAGGTCTCAGACAGGGTATATTATTAGTTATTTCTTATGCAGCAAAAATACTGCAATCTGATTGGTTGACTACCCCGGTGTAAATAACACCCCACCCTTGTTCACCCGGGGATAAATAAAATTTTGCCAAAATTAAAAAAAAAATAAAATTTTGCCAAAAAAAATTAAAAAATAAAATTTTCCCAAAATAAAGAATTTTTTTGAGGCGCAGCCGAACGGGTGTATGAATTTTCAACAACGGTGTAAAATTCCGTACACCCATGATTACACCAAGATAACGAATTTATTTCTTATGAACAATTCCTTTACTCATTTTGAAACCAGGACGTAAAATTGTAAAAATGGTAATGAAAAACTTCCAGCGTAATATTATTTCAATGTCCATGTTGCTGCACATTGTCAAATACTTTTTACTTTATTTTTAGAAAAATTCTGAAAATTTTTGTGTTCTTTTGAGTTTACAAAAAAAAAAAAAAATATTTTTAAAATTTTTTTTTTTTTTTTTTTTTAGCATTTTCTTCTTATTATTTTTTTTCTAAATTTTTATTTTTTTTCTATATTATTTGAAAATTTAATTTTTTATTTTTTTTTGGCAAAATTTAATTTTTTTTTTAAATTTTGGCAAAATTTTATTTATCCCCGGGTGAACAAGGGTGGGGTGCTATTTACACCGGGGTAGTCAACCAATCAGATTGCAGTATATTTGCTGCATAAGAAATAAACTGTGACATTCCCGGCTTAGAGTTTATATCCCCTGAGCCGAAGGCGAAGGGGATATAAGCCCTAAGCCGGGAATGTCACAGTATATACCCTTTCTGAGACCTGAATTACACATATATTACGGATTACCCCTGACTTAATGATATTTTCCTGTGCAGGTATTTGTTGACAACACATATATATTGAAAAACCTAACCTGATATGTTCGGCATACGTGAAGGATTTTCTAATTTGCTGTGAACATAATTTTATCGTGTATGTAATAATTTATAATAACACTTTTAACATTAAATTTAAGTATTAAAAGTGTAAAATGCGTGATTTTGTATCAAAAATATATTATTGACTGAAGCACGTCATTATTTTCCCTCTGTGAGCCTTTGACAGTCTGATAGCTTTTGACTACGTCACATAGTAACCGGTGTTATGATGACGTTTTTGAGGTTCCAATTGGGGATAAAAACCCCGGCAGTTTCCTGAATATATACTGACATCTCTGTGTTGTTATCCAATCACAAACCTCGACACATTTGTAATCCGTAATATATACTGACATCTCTGTGTTGTTATCCAATCACAAACCTCGACACATTTGTAATCCGTAATATATACTGATGTTATTTTCGCTATTCAGGTCTAAGACAGGGTATATACTGTGACATTCCCGGCTTAGAGTTTATATCCCCTGAGACCTGAATTACACAACCCCTGACTTAATGTGAATGATTATATAATACACATTTGTAATTCGTAATATATATATATATATATATATATATATATATATATATATATATATATATATATATATATATATATATATATATATATATATATATATATATATATATTATATATATATATATATATATATATATAATCCTCCACGTATGCCGAACATACCAGGTTGGGTTTTTCAATATATATGTTTTGTCAACAAATACCTGCACTGGAAAATAACATTAAAAGTCAGGGGTAATCCGTAATATATGTGTAATTCAGGTCTCAGAAGGGGGCGAAGGGGATATAAGCCCTTAGCCGGGAATGTCACAGTATATACCCTTTCTCCTTCAGAAAGTTGATTTTATTGTCTATTGATTCAGAATTATTATTTGAATGAGGTAAATATTCTATTTAAGACAGTTATAAGCAAGCGATTTCGTTAATGTTATTTGATTCCCTATAGGAATTTAATTATTAGATTAAAGAATACTTTGGTTTCAGTTCCTAGAAAATTGCATCAAGTTCAGTCGAATTGAAACAAGTTCCTTCCCAAATTTACTACAGGAACTCAAGAGAAACATAGTACTGTTAAACTAACATATCCCTTTACTACAGGAACTCAAGAGAAACATAGTACTGTTAAACTAACATATCCCTAGGATAACACAGCCATTCTGTAATTTTATGTTATGTCATCCTCATTGTAAACCTGTCGTAAGCATTCAGTAATAGTATAAAGAGAAATTCTTCTATTGTCGCGACAGCTTATCTCCAGGGAAATATTACTACCGTCTTATCTTACTTTCTTTATATTACATAGTGTCCCTTTGAACTCTACATTTCGTTTTAGACATTAGATGGCAGTTTGTTTTTACACGATGTACAGACTTGTAGTGAATAAATGTAATAGTTACAATCCGATTTACAATCAAAAACCCTGTAGGACAAATATGGTTAGATATATTCAAATACAACAACTAGGGAGAGATAAGGTATGAAGAGTTAAACTTTAGATTTTAAGATCTTTTACTCGATTTACATCATCGAATGAAATTTATCACCGAATCTGATTAATCATAACCAATAGTACAACTAGTGGACCAGGATCTGCTCACAACTCCGGCGCAGTTTTGGTGAGGTTTGTGTTGCTGAGCAGCCAATAATTAAATGTTTCGTTTATTTTGGCATGTCAGTTTCTCTTCGACTTCCGATTTTTAAATGTCCCCTTGGTATCTCACACCTCGTCATGAACAAATCATATGTAAACAGAAACACCAAAATCAAACGCGATGATTTAACAGCAACAGAGAATTAAAACCTTTATTGATAGTGCACAACGGAATACATTGTCAACAAGACATACATATGTAAAGGTGTCACTGGTGTACATACTTACTATAATCAAAGATAAGATGTTCTGGAGGCGGAATACCAAATCAGTTAAAATTACCATCTTCTTTGATTAACCAATAATAAGTTTCAATACGATTTTATTATAATATCAGTTAAGGTTTTATTGATAAATAAATAATTAGATATAAACAACCACTAGAGATATGGAATCTACTGTCTAGTGAATACGTCACAGCTATGGTTTAAAGCGGTAGAGTGTCTGTGGTCATTGTCCGACTATAAACTACACTTATGATTAAAATTGAGAAAGGAAATGGTGAATATGTCAAAGCGACAACCACCCGACCATAGAGCAAACAACAGCCGAAGGCAACCAATGGGTCTTCAATGTAGCGAGAATTCCCGCACCCGTAGGTGTCCTTCAGCTGGCCCCTAAAATATGCATAATAGTACAGTGATAATGGACGTCATACTAAACTCCGAATTATACACAAGAAACTAAAATTTAAAATCATACAAGACTAACAAAGGCCAGAGGCTCCTGACTTGGGACAGGCGCAAAATTGCGGCGGGGTTAAACATGTTTATGAGATCTCAACCCTCCCCCTATACCTCGAGCCAATGTAGAAAAGTAAAAGAATAACAATACGCACATTAAAATTCAGTTCAAGAGAAGTCCGAGTCTGATGTCAAAAGATGTAACAAAAGAAAATAAATAAAATGACAATAATACATAAATAACAACAGACTACTAGCAGTTAACTGACATGCCAGCTCCAGACCTCAATTAAACTGATTGAAAGATTATGTCTTCATCATATGAATATCAGGTACAATCCCTCCCGTTAGGGGTTTAGTATCATACTATCATAAAATATATGAGAAGAACATAACCCGTGTCATGCCAACAACTGTTTTTTTAGAAATAAATGTGTTTAGTTCCGATGCAAAGACCCTATCAGTGAATCAATGTTAAAGCCAAAATATGCAATCTTTAATGACCTGACAACAGTATCGTAACTATATCCCCTTTTAAATAGTCTATTTAATCTTTTTCTACTGATTTAGACGTTTATTTGTATATTTTTATTTCAATTCCATTTATCATAAGGTATGGGTCCTTGAGGATTTCTGGTTTTAATCATAGTTGACAACCCAAAACGCACAAAAATCGTTTGAAATTATTATGGTTCTATCGTGTTTTGCTTAAAATATTGAGAAGTAATTTATATAGAACACCATATTTGACAATTATTAAATTATATTAAAAAATATGTGCGAGATTGTTTCATTTTCAGAGTGATCATAACTGATATTATTTATTTGTTTACTAGTATTTTTTATTATGGAACCCTGACATATTTGCACTATTGTCAAAATATATATATTAAGTTGTATTTATTTATAGTTGTATATGGAGACAGTGTTGCCATTTATGCTCCTATCGTATGAGTAAGGGTCCCCACGAGACCGGTCCTCGTGAGGGCTGTCGGAGATCCGATGGAGATGCGATTAAATTATCAACTTTTAAAAAAATCATTTTCTATCGCTGTATGTCTAATTGCCTGATATGGATATATAGACAATCACCAGCAATGCAAACACATAATATAACATGACATAATGGAGATTTACACAGATTGTTTTATTGACAGTAATTTAATCAGTTTCATCAACATTTTTAGTGGTATCCATAACTTCAATTAAGAAATAATTTAAACTTAAGAGCCTTTGTCGCTCACCTTGGTCTATGTGCATATTAAACAAAGGACTCAGATGGATTCATGACCAAATTGTGTTTAGGTGAAGGTGATGTGTTTGAAGTTCTTACTTTACTGAACGTTCTTGCTACTTACAATTATCTCTATCTATAATGAACTTTGCCCATTAGTTATATTGTAATAAACGAATAAAACTCGATACTTTGCGTTGTGTTACTTTTATGCTCAAAATCTATATCGAAGGCGCCCATACCAAGGTACAAAGTAACGTCATAAACATAAGACGTAAATACGGGAAACATAACGTTAATGTTTGCATAATATTCTCAACATACTGGGGGGCCGCAAAAGTATATCTTTGTATGAAATCAAATATTTCTTTAAATGTCCATATATGAAACGAAAAAATATGATGGGCAATTACTGTCTCTTGAAATCACTATGACAAAATTGAAAATTAACAGTCTCTATAACGATTTTCAAATCGAACACAAAATTAATGTTTAAGAATTTGTATAAGTTTTAAGATGTTTTTCGCATACTGGCATAGGCACTGTTCTTCTGGTATCAACTTCATTCGTCTCATCTGCTGTATTTGGTAGGTCCTCTTTGTTGATCTCTAGCGGATAAAGTTTGACGATCTGGGAAAATTGCTTTTTTCCACCGAGTTCGTGGTTTTTTGTCATAAACTTGTACAATATCTCCGACACGGATGTTGATTCTGTTGTCCCTTCTATTTTCATGAAACTCTATAACGTGATCAGTTCTCTGTTTTGTAATAACATTTATTGGTAAGGTCTCATGGTCATGTTTCCATGGCAACTTCGGTACGTATTTATTTTCATGAAATTCTACTGACGATTTTCGGTACATATTTTCATCTTCATGTTTTGTGTCGACTTCTCCTAGTGACTCTATTTTAAACTCTTCCGGTTTAGGATTTGTCAAAATGTTGAACATTCCTACTAGTCCCGATTTACGATTCACATCTGGTGATGTCGGACCAGACAACAGGTAACCAAGTTTAGACTTAACAGCTGTCGGACCTATTCCTCTAATAACGGTATCCTCTACAAAATCCCAGTAAAAATCAGCTCCTATCAGTAAAGATATTCTAAAATTGTTGTCGTTCGTGATCCGGTGCGCTAATCTTAATCCTTTTAAATGTTTGCAATCTCGGGTTTTATTTGCACTATAATTTGTGATCGGATTTGCTATTGTTGGAACTACTAAAACTTCAATGGGTATTTTCTCTCCTTCTATTGGCTCAACGTATATAATTGCTTTCGGTAAGTGTTGGACTCTAGTGCTTGTATTTCCAAATGTAGAAAAATTGATCAATTCGGTACCTTCTGCCTTGGTATGGGCGCCTTCGATATAGATTTTGAGCATAAAAGTAACACAACGCAGAGTATCGAGTTTTATTCGTTTATTACAATATATCCTGGTCACGGCACCAAAATATATTGTAATAAACGAATAAAACTCGATACTTTGCGTTGTGTTACTTTTATGCTCAAAATCTATATCGAAGGCGCCCATACCAAGGTACAAAGTAACGTCATAAACATAAGACGTAAATACGGGAAACAACGTTAACGTTTGCATAATATTCTCAACATAAGTAACAGAGAAAATTATTTTGTAAAATTGTTACAAATTGACTATAAAGGGCAATACAATAACTCCTTAAGGGGTCATTTTGGTCATGTTGACTTATTTGTAGATCTTACTTTGCTGAACATTATTGCTGTTTACAGTTTATCTCTATCTATATCTCTATCTATAATAGTATTCAAGATAATAATCAAAAACGGCAAAATTTCTTTATAAATTACAAATTGGGGGCAGCAACCCAACAACCGGTTGTCCAATTCATCTGCAAATTTCAGGGCAGATAGATATTGACTTGATAAACAATTTAACACCTGTCAGATTTGCTCTAAATGCTTTGGTTTCAGAGTTATAAGCCAAAATCTACATTTTACCCCTATGTTCTATTTATAGCCATGGCGGCCATCTTGGTTGGTTTGGTTAGCTGGGTCACCGCACACATTTGTTTACTAGATACCCTAATGATGATTGTGGCCAAGTTTGGTTAAATTTGGCCCTGTAGTTTCAGAGGAAAAGATTTTTGACGATGGACGACTGACGCCAAGTGATGAGAAAAAGCTCACTTGGCCCTTTGGGCCAGGTGAGCTAAAAATAAGGTTCCAACTTCCTCAGGCAAAGTTGACCTTGGACAATTTTAAAAGGTTCCTTTTTGGTTAGGGAGAAGAAAAAAATATTTTCTGTGAAATTATTTAAATTTTTTTCAAAGAAAGACAAATTGCGACATAATAATAAATATTTTTAAATGCTTGCGTACGTGGTACAAAAAAAAATCAGAATGAAAAAATAGTGCATGCGTTCGAACAAAGACATGATTTACGAATGTTGTGCGTATTAAAGCATAATCCTGGTACCTTTCATAACTAAAGGGCCTGATTGGTGGGGGGGGGGGGGGGTGTGTCTCATCACGATTCACGAGTTGATTTTTTTGTCAATGACGAAATTTTCATGATCACGGATCTCGAAAATATAAAAAAAAAAAAAATTGCAGAAAAACGGATCACGATAGCGAAAATGCGCCGATCACGAAGAACGAAAATAACCCATCAGGCCCCTCATAACTGTTTACACACGTCTTTTTTGTATGCGTAAAACATTCGTGGCATTTTTTCATGTGTAATAAGTTTTTTTTTCATAATTACATAAATTGATAGATGTTGCTCACTTCTAATTTGAAATACAAAGTTTAACGATTTTGATGGCTCGACTATTTTATTTCAGAATTCCTCCACATGTAGGTTATTATCGTGGCTGAAATTGATTTAGCGCATTTAATTTACATTTTTTTTGGTTTCAAATATCATACAATGTGTCGTTTCAAAAAAAAAACATTTCTATTCTATTACGTCTAAACCACAAAACTTAAAACATAAAAATAATTATATTAGTTTGTCCTTGTTGTCTTATTATTTAAGAATTGAATGCTTCTTTTGTAAATTCATTAGGGTGTAAAAGCGTTGACCGAAGTACATTTTCAAAATGTGCGCATGGTCAACGCTTTTACACCCCTATGAAGTTACAAAAAGAAGCATTCAATACTTATAATTACATTTTTTAGCTATGATCAAGAAAAAACGAATTCTATATTGTTTTTATTTAATTCACCTGTGCACTTTATTGTGGGACTATGTGTTATCATGAATGAAAAGTTTTATTGAGTGATACAATTGCTTACGGAATAACACGTGATGTGCTGTTAGCTAATCAGAATAAAGTATTATAATGAACCATACATCTAATGTAATTATTGTTGTGTGCAAAACTACTGACAATAGCAGAAATAAAACAGATTTAAATTACTCAAAATTGTACGAACATTCCCCTTGGTTAAAGTCAATTTTGAAAGCTCGTTATAGAATATTCTTATTGATGTATTACCCAGTCCATCAACAGTAATTGCTTTCCTCTATTTAATCTAATGAAAATGTCAAAAAACTCGATTGTTTATTTCTTTAAATACAAATTCTTCTTGTTTAACAAATAAGATAAAAAATTATTGAATGAAATAAAGTCATTTAAGTTATAGTGGATAAAGGTGTTTTCATCTAATAGAAAAATGGCACGGGTGCGTGACATTAACAACATGGCGCAAATCATTTGAAATTTTACTATTTGTTAATCAACTTTAAAATTTGAAAATAAAACAATTTCCTAAAATAGTTAGAAGAAAGTATGAGTTTGTGGCAATCGGTATTCCTTTTTATTAATTATGTTGTAATCCCCTCCCCCAAATAAAATAATTTGCATCTGCTCACAGTTGTTTTGTTTTATATACATATTTCTAATCCTAATATTTGGTATGCTCTCGTACATTAAAAAACACACCAGCACTTATGCCAAATAAATATTAAGAGCAAGTTTATTTGTTTCTTTATTATTATGAGGCTGACTTCATACAGGAACTTCGTAGGACCTCTAATCCAGGTCCTAGTTCAGATATTATTAATGAGTCTATCTCAAGTATAAAAGAAACCTCACTGTCCATATGTAACATAAACATACGCAGTCTCCAGCTATTTTCTCCAAAACTTTGCTGATGAATTTGATATAGTAACTATAACTGAAACTCATTTAGGTCCAAGTGTTAACATTGACGATTTGCAGCTTTGCTAATTTTCGAAGAATATAATCCGAATAGATCGTAACAGTGCAGGCGAAGGTATAATAATCTATGTAAAGGATGATATATCAATCGTACGAAAAGGTGAACTCGAAAACCATATTGACGAGACAATATGGGTCGAGATTAAAGGTAAAGGTCAATCATTTCTTCTTTGTTGTACATGTAGACCTGAGTGGACGGACAATTACTATTGGACAAGACTTAATTATTCACTGGGATTAATTTACCAGCTAAGCAAGAATATTGTTATAACAGGAAATTTGAACTCTGATGTATTTTCCATTCATAATAATAAATTACCTACATAAGTGTCCTTACAAACAACGGTATATTGCTGGGTCTTCCAAGTGCTCCACGAAACCTCTTTCTAAATTATTAACATCTGTTTTATCAGCAAAGACGGGCTTCAAAGTTATTGTGAAACTGCCTATTCTAGAGGGGGTGTGAATCAGATGTGGATACTTAAAAATTCCAAAGATCTTTTAGAGTACATACAATCTAACTCTCTTTCATCTTGTAACAGTATTAAAACATTTGACTTTACACTAGTATTCCACATTCCAAACTAAAAGACAAATTAAAAGAGTTGGTATTGCTTTGCTTCGTAAAAAAGAATGGCCAACGTAGATACAAGTATCTTGTCTTAGGGAGGGATAAATCCTACTTTGTAAAGGATCACTCTGATTCGAACAAAAAATTCTCTGAAACTGATATTATCAAGATGCTTGATTTCTTGATTGACAACATATTTGTTACGTTCGGAGGACGTGTTTTTCAACAGACTGTCGGCATTCCAATGGGAACAAACTGTGCCCCTCTACTTGCCGACTTGTTTCTTTATTATTATGAGGCTGACTTCATGCAGGAACTTCTTAGGAAGAAAGATAAGAAGTTAGCAATATCCTTTGACTCTACTTTTCGCTATATAGATGATGTTCTTTCACTAAATAATTCAAAATTTGGTGACTATGTAGAACGCATCTATCCAATCGAGCTAGAGATAAAGGATACTACAGATACAGTTAAGTCGGCCTCATATCTTGACTTACATCTAGAAATTGACAATGAAGGTCGGTTGAAAACAAAACTTTACGACAAAAGAGATGATTTCAGCTTTCCAATTGTGAACTTTCCATTTCTAAGTAGCAACATTCCAGCAGCACCTGCATACGGGGTATATATCTCCCAATTGATACGATATTCCCGTGCTTGAATTTCCTATCATGATTTTCTTGATAGAGGGTTGCTGCTCACAAGGAAGCTATTAAACCAAGAGTTCCAAATTGTGAAGTTGAAATCATCCCTTCGTAAATTTTACGGACGCCATCACGAGTTGGTTGACCGTTATGGAATAACCGTTTCACAAATGATATCGGATATATTCCTTACGTCGTAACTACAATCCCCTTCCCTTTCATGAATGTGACATACCGAATTAGACTATTTACCGGATTTGTTATCACATAAGCAACACGACGGGTGCCACATGTGGAGCAGGATCTGCTTACCCTTCCGAAGCACCTGAGATCATCCCTAGTTTTTTGGTGGGGTTCGTGTTGTTTATTCTTTAGTTTTCTATGTTGTGTCGTGTGTGCTGTTGTTTGTTTGTCTTTTTCATTTTTAGCCATGACGTTGGTAGTTTGTTTTAGATTTATGAGTTTGACTGTCCATTTGGTATCTTTCGTCCCTCTTTTGAGGTAGCCAGAATTGTAACAGGTCTTCCTATTTTTACAAGTAATAGAATTATTTATGATGAGATTGGTTGGGAAACTCTAGCTGAACGAAGAGAAAGAAGGAAGTTACAATTATTCTATAATATTCAACATAATAATGCACCAGCCTATCTTTGCAATTCAATTCCACCAACAATCCAAAGTGCAGCTGTTTATCCATTACGTAATGGGAATGGTATAATATACCCTTTTTGTAGACTTTCATTAACCCAAGAATCCTTCATACCTTAAACAATACGACTGTGGAATAACCTTAAGGTGGTGACGCGCAACATTGACTCTTTATGTACATTTAAAACCGAACTAAAAAACTAAAAATGAATTGGTTACCAGATAACTCTCTAATAAATTTGAACATCTTAACCTCCGGCGATACGTCTTTAACTACTGTTGAAAATGAAAGAATTGTAAAGAATGTATATGAATTTATTAAAGAGTCTAAGAGGTTTCTAATTGTGTAATATAGCACATTTGAAGTGCAAATACATGCATATTGTGTATAACCAGTCACATCATCACACACCATCTCTTCACAGTTCAAATATTTTTTATATATATATATATAATGTATTGTTTGTATGCACGCTTTATAAATATTCTATTGTTATAAATTGTTATGGGAGAAGACTATATAAGTTTGATTAACTTGTGTCTCATCCCTTTTGCACAATTAAGCAAATAAAATATGTTTAAACTAAACTTCTTAGGGAGAAAGATAAGAAGTTAGCAACATCCTTTAACTCTACTTTCCGCTATATAGATGATGTTCTCTCGCTTAATAATTAAAAAATTGGTGACTATGTTGAACGCATCTATCCCATCGAGCTAGAGATAAAGGATACAACAGATACAGTTAAGTCGGCCTCATATCTTGACTTACATCTAGAAATTGACAATGAGGGTCGGTTTCAAACAAAACTTTACGACGAAAGAGATGATTTCAGCTTTCCAATTGTGAACTTTCCATTTCTAAGTAGCAACATTCCAGCAGCACCTGCATACGGGGTGTATATCTCCCAATTGATACGATATTCCTGTGCATGCACTTCCTATAATGATTTTCTTGATAGAGGGTTGCTGCTCACAAGGAAGCTATTAAACCAAGAGTTCCAAATGGTGAAGTTGAAATCATCCCCCCTTCGTAAATTTTACGGACGCCATCACGAGATGGTTGACCGTTATGGAATACTTAACCGTTTCACAAATGATATCGGATATGTTCCTTACGTCGTAACTGCAATCCCCTTCCCTTTCATGAATGTGACCTACCGAATTAGACTATTTACCGGATTTGTTATAACATGAGCAACACGACGGGTGCCACGTGTGGAGCAGGATCTGCTTACCCTTCCGGAGCACATGAGATCACCCCTAGATTTTGGTGGGATTCGTGTTGCTTATTCTTTAGTTTTCTATGTTGTGTCATGTGTACTATTGTTTGTCTGTTTGTCTTTTTCGTTTTTAGCCATGGCGTTGTCAGTTTATTTTCGATTTATGAGTTTGACTGTCCCTCTGGTATCTTTCGTCCATCTTTTATAACGATGCCCTGGGAAAAGCATAGTTTTATGATCCAAACACAATTACATGGGTTGAATACAGTTAAAGTTAAACATTTAAAGTATATGAAAAGGTTGGCGCACTGGATATCCCTACGACAAGAGCATGAATAGCGTATATGCTAGACTTTTTGAGAAAAGGAGTTTTCCAACTGAACAATCATTGAAAAAAATTAACGAATACTGCAGCAGACCAGGAACATATAATGCCGCAGACAAAGTACAAACTGATGAATAAAATCGTCGCGTATACATAATGACAATAACTTTTCTCGATTAAGAAATATACACCTATCGACTAGGATTCCTATCTTCGACACCATCTATGAAAATCTTAAGTTCTATTTGTTTATTGACATTTCAAATATCACGGTTAGTTCTTTCGAACACTACAACCTGGCAGTATTTAGGCGCATACGTATAAATGCTTGTTGCTGAATTCATTTGACTATGCACAGTCAATTTAATACTTCCATGTTCTGACAGACAATATGGACACTGACAGTTTGTTAACCACGGACACGTTGCACACTGTGTTGCTGAATATGATAGCGTGCTAGGGCATAAACTTTCATTGGTGAGCGTACTTTTCTTGGAATGTTTTTCTGGCATTATACATTACGTAAATATTGTTATTGTTCATATTGAATAATCATTGTATTGTTCTATATGTTTTGCAAACTTTTGTAATTTAATATGTTGATCATTAAATCTAATGACAAAGGAAATTAAAAAAAATGAATGTTGAAAATATACTGACACTTAATTGTTACTTATAACACACGAAGCTTTATAAACAAAATTCATTAAATGTTAATAAAACTGAGATATTTATTACGTTACTCAATTTGTCATTAAATAATTGAATTTAACTAATTCCACATTAAATTAAACTGTTGATTTTATAAATAAGTTAAGAAGAAGTAATGTTCACTTTTGCACGGTCATATATATCTGCACGACTATGTTGCATCAAAAGTCCCACTCAAAGGGGAAGTGAAATCGCCAGCATTTTAAAAAAGCTGGGTTTTCTATTGTTATGTACTGCTTCAGAAAATTATGTCGAAATTGATAGATAAATTTATTTTCTGCATCCATTTGTATAGACAAGAAAATTGTTTTAATTATCAATAATTGTATGATTTATAACAAGTATTTAACACATACCATGGGTAAAATCTCTTTGTTCTTACTGTGCTATAATCTTAATAATGCACAGCCAAGGTGTGCATTAACTACCTCAGATAACTGCACAGTTCAAATCTATTCATACCTTTAGGGGCGTTTCCTGGATTCTGAAAGGAGTGTTACATGTATTCTATAAAAATTAAAAAATACCAACGATTGTAGCGACGTTGTCCAATTCAAGGATGGACAACCTATTTAAATCCGCCATTTGACTTGAAGTTACAAAAAAGTTGATCAATTAAACGCCTTGTACAAACATCGTAGTTTCAAAATAAGAAAAAAAGGATGGATTGATTTTTTTGTGTTTTTAACGTTACTGTTAAGAGCAACATTTCGGCTATTTCGTGGCGCCCAGTTTTTATTGGTTAAGGGAGCCGAAATGCCCGGAGGAAACCACACACCTTTGATAGGAATACTGACAGTCCCAATCAATTGAAATTGGATTCGAAAACTCCCACATGGGGGAGTTCGCCCTCAAACCCTCAGTGTTAACTAGTGATTACAGTCAAAAAAAACTACTTAGACGTGTTGAAAAACCAGGCTCCTGATGAAAAAAGAAAGATTTTTCCTTTCTTTTTTATTATCTGAACTGGGACATAACATATTTTATTTTATTTCGTGTGTACACGATGTAAATCTTAAATTAGTGAAAATGAAATTCATTACGATTTTTTGGCATATTAATTCATATAAAGGGACTCTTTGGGTATCGAATTATTTAAGGTCGGAAAGGGGTGTGTGTTAAAGATTGGAATGAGAATCATTATTTCTGTTTATCTAACATTTTAAATTTATGTACTAACATCTTCCTCGGTTTATCTTTCTCTAAACATATCAAACATATCACTAAGGAAAGAAAAAAAAATTAATCTTTACTCAATTAAACCGATTTGAATCGTCACTGACTAGAATTTTTTTTTATATAACAATGTAACAATTTAGGAAGATGCCTGAATATAAAAACAAATATTATTTAAAACTTACCAACCTCTTACTACATAAAGACCCTTTAACCCAAACTCCCACGTCGTTCGGGTTAATCAGGGTCACACAAGCTGTGCAGGTTAAATTCAATATACCGACTTGCTTGGTCAATAACTATAACTTAATCGAATTTAGCTTCATTTCTAGCATCAACTAAGACTATAATTTAGAAACACCTTACAAAACAGATGAAAACATCTCATTTTCATTTGTGATGAAAATAATAAATACTAGTTTATACATGTGCCTATTTTAAGTGATTTTTTTTTTTTTTTTAATTTTTCATTTGTTATACATGATAGATAATAAAAACGAAGTCGAAATTTGACAAAACCCATATTTAATTTCATCTTGCTTTACACAAATTCTCCCCTTTTTGTATGTTTATTTTACTCGTAATGCCTATGATGCGGTTTGACCGGAACTCGGGTTTGAAGGTCAAAATGGTGTTTTTTTCACAGCAAATCGTTTACCATTCGATTTAAACTCGAGGGTTGCGTTCAATATCGTAGCGGCTAAATTGGGCTACGTAGATTTATGACTATTGAAACGACATGTTGAATAATCAATAATCTACGTAGCCATATATAGATGCTACAATATTGAACGCAACCCAGTACTTCGAATAACCCGAGTTAAACAAATCGTTCGTCTTTTTTACCATGCTTTGTATTGTCTAGATGAACTCGATCGTCTATTTTACCATGTTTTGTATTGTCTAGATGAACTAGATCGTCTTTTTTACCATGTTTTGTATTGTCTAGATGAACTATATCGTCTTTTTTTACCATGTTTTGTATTGTCTAGATAAAGTATATCGTCTTTTTTACCATGTTTTGTATTGTCTAGATGAACTATATCGTCTTTTTTACCATCTTTTGTATTGTCTAGATGAACTAGATCGTCTTTTTTACCATGTTTTGTATTGTCTAGATGAACTAGATCGTCTTTTTTACCATGTTTTGTATTGTCCAGATAAACTAGATCGTCTTTTTTACCATGTTTTGTATTGACTAGATGAACTACTAGTATATCGTCTTTTTTACCATGTTTTGTATTGTCTAGATAAACTAGATCGTCTTTTTTACCATGTTTTGTATTGTTTAGATGAACTAGATTGTCTTTTTTACCATGTTTTGTATTGTCTAGATGAACTAGATTGTCTTTTTTACCATGTTTTGTATTGTCTAGATGAACTAGATTGTCTTTTTTACCATGCTTTGTATTGTCTAGATGAACTAGATTGTCTTTTTTACCATGTTTTGTATTGTCTAGATGAACTAGATTGTCTTTTTTACCATGTTTTGTATTGTCTAGATGAACTAGATCGTCTTTTTTACCATGTTTTGTATTGTCTAGATGAACTATATCGTCTTTTTTACCATGCTTTGTATTGTCTAGATGAACTATATCGACTTTTTTACCATGTTTTGTATTGTCTAGATGAACTATATCGTCTTTTTTACCATGCTTTGTATTGTCTAGATGAACTATATCGACTTTTTTACCATGTTTTGTATTGTCTAGATGAACTATATCGACTTTTTTACCATGTTTTGTATTGTCTAGATGAACTAGATCGTCTTTTTTACCATGTTTTGTATTGTCTAGATGAACTATATCGTCTTTTTTACCATGTCTTGTATTGTCTAGATGAACTATATCGTCTTTTTTACCATGTTTTGTATTGTCTAGATGAACTATATCGTCTTTTTTACCATGCTTTGTATTGTCTAGATGAACTAGATCGTCTTTTTTACCATGCTTTGTATTGTCTAGATGAACTATATCGACTTTTTTATCATGTTTTGTATTGTCTAGATGAACTATATCGACTTTTTTACCATGCTTTGTATTGTCTAGATGAACTATATCGACTTATTTATCATGTCTTGTATTGTCTAGATGAACTAGATCGTCTTTTTTACCATGCTTTGTATTGTCTAGATGAACTATATCGTCTTTTTTACCATGCTTTGTATTGTCTAGATGAACTATATCGACTTTTTTATCATGTTTTGTATTGTCTAGATGAACTATATCGACTTTTTTACCATGCTTTGTATTGTCTAGATGAACTATATCGACTTTTTTATCATGTCTTGTATTGTCTAGATGAACTAGATCGTCTTTTTTACCATGTTTTGTATTGTTTAGATGAACTATATCGACTTTTTTATCATGTCTTGTATTGTCTAGATGAACTATATCGTCTTTTTTACCATGCTTTGTATTGTCTAGATGAACTATATCGACTTTTTTATCATGTTTTGTATTGTCTAGATGAACTAGATCGTCTTTTTTACCATGTTTTGTATTGTCTAGATGAACTAAATTGTCTTTTTTACCATGTTTTGTATTGTCTAGATGAACTAGATTGTCTTTTTTACTATGTTTTGTATTGTCTAGATGAACTAGATCGTCTTTTTTACCATGTTTCGTATTGTCTAGATGAACTATATCGTCTTTTTTACCATATCTTGTATTGTCTAGATGAACTATATCGTCTTTTTTACCATGCTTTGTATTGTCTAGATAAAGTATATCGTCTTTTTTACCATGCTTTGTATTTTCTAGATGAACTAGATCGTCTTTTGTACCATGTTTTGTATTGTCTAGATGAACTAGATCGTCTTTTTTACCATGCTTTGTATTGTCTAAATAAACTAGATCGTCTTTTTTACCATGTTTTGTATTGTCTAGATGAACTAGATCGTCTTTTTTACCATGCCTTATGAATTATGAAGGTTATCTTCTATTGCCTTTAATTGATACACTTAATAAGCTATTGTAAATACTTGATGTGATACATTAAATAATGAGTACAGAAATTACATAAAATATCTTATAATAATGTTTCGTTACATATATTATGTGCCATCCCATGTCAGGAGCCTGCAGGGGTCGTCGTTAGATATATTATGTGCCATCCCATGTCAGGAGCCTGCAGGGGTTGTCGTTAGATATATTATGTGCCATCCCATGTCAGGAGCCTGCAGGGGTTCTCGTTAGATATATTATGTGCCATCCCATGTCAGGAGCCTGCAGGGGTTGTCGTTAGATATATTATGTGCCATCCCATGTCAGGAGCCTGCAGGGGTTGTCGTTAGATATATTATGTGCCATCCCATGTCAGGAGCCTGCAGGGGTTGTCGTTAGATATATTATGTGCCATCCCATGTCAGGAGCCTGCAGGGGTTGTCGTTAGATGTGTCAGCAATCGTCGTCTAATTTACCAAGTGTTTGGTATATGAAGAACTGGTCATTTCTTTTCTAAGCATAAGATTAACTTTTATCCTGCAATTGGGTGTCCTTCTATACAGATACAGCCCTACAGATATCGTTATGCTGTACTGTATATCGCTTTAAAGCTCCGCCCACTGCCGGACTAAGTATTGTTTGAACCTGTGTGACCTCAAAATGAGTATTCCAGTTGCATTCCAATGACGATGACAATTGTCGATTTCAAAACATGAATGTGTATGTGTTATAAAATCAACCATGTCAATTTCAGCATGCATGTTCAGTAAATGTCAAGTCTGAAGCGTAGGACAACTCGTACACTTCTGTTTCAAATTTGACAATGTTTCGTCATTTGTTTTTACTGTTGAAATGAGTTGTTATGTTATAATAGATATTCATTCACCTTGAGCGATGTATTATTGTTGACCATTCGATATTCTTTTTTTTTTTCTAACCCGTCTTCAGCGTAATGTGTGATTTTGATATTACTACGCGGGCCTCAAGGGATTACAAATCGAAAATAAATGCTAAATATGCTAGTTTTTGTGTTTTTCAAAACACAAACAATATACAGGATTAATTGCAGGATAAAGACAATAACTGTTTATTGTCTTTAAATATCAGCTGTATTTGTACTCGGCTCGAAACAGGTGTAGTAGCTCGCTAAAAGCTCGCATACACCTTGTTTCCTAGCCTCGTACAAATACAGCTGATATTTAAAGACACTAAACAGTTATTGTCTATGTAATCGAATTTGACATGAATTATTACCAAGTCATAAACACGTATACCAACTCAAATCCGTGATGTGACTTTCTATGAGGCTTAGCACGCTAGGAAGACCGGTAAAATAAACTGGGCTTGATTTTCGGAATAAGTTTACCGTAAATAACGTATAACTGGTAACATCAATTATAAGGAAAGGGTGAACTTACATTCAAAAGTAGTTTACAGGAACAAAAGTACTACATTTAAACGGCTTATAGTTTGATCAGATGTGTCTATTGAGTCCATGTATGCTAAATAATAAGAAATGATAGCTATCGAAGATTTCCTCATTCAGTGATTTCAAACGTTTATTGAAATTAATTACAGGCTGACTTAAATCTTGTTAACTTTCGTAAATTGAATTATTTTGGTACTTAATTATTGAAATACATTTCTATAAATATTTCAGCAACATTCAAATCGCCATTCAGCAATAACAAAAAAATAATTTAAGTAGATTAAACAAAATAAATAATTTAAGTAGCGCGATCATTGGACATTTGTAATCAATTTAAATTTTCATTTTGGTTAATTTGATTAAATCTAGAGACAAGAGCGTCATTTACCATTAATCGAAAATCCAATTTTATCTTTTTGTGGCAATCCAAGTGTATGTGTATGGTACTACATTGAATCATGTTCAATGTTTATCCAATGATTAGAATAAAGTTCTCGTGTTACCAATAGATGGTCCTAAATAGGAAACAATGTACCAATAATACTTACAAATAGTTCAATGGCGGACTTAAAACATTCAAATTCAAATAATTACATTAGATGTATGTTTCATTATGATACTTTATTCTGATTGGCTAACTGCACATCACGTGTTATTCCGTAAGCAATTGCATTGCTCAATAAAACTTTTCATTCATGATAACACGTGGTCCCACAATAAAGTGCACAGGTGAATTAAATAAAACAATAATAAAATTCGTGTTTTCATGATCATTGCTAAAAAAATGTAATTATAAGTTATGAATGCTTCTTTTTGTAACTTCATAGGGTTGTAAAAGCGTTGACCGACATAGCAGATGTTCCCAGGGTAAGGACAACTACCCATGGGCTACACTCATTTAGATATGCAGGAGCCAAACTCTGGAACGAACTGCCAAATAAGATTAGGGAAGAAATCCCATTGGGTCAGTTTAAAAGTTTGGTTGGTATTTGGGAGGGCAGTTCGTGTCGGTGTTCCTCCTGCAGAACTCAATGAGCTGTAATCAGTTTATTTATTTATCTTGTATACTCTGGCTTTTTAATTATTAGGCATATTTTTTATATTTTTTTTTTGTTTTGTTTTTTATTTTATTATTCTTGTTCTTAATGCTTGAATTACTTTTAGTGCTTTATAATAGCTATTGCATGAATGCTAGGGTACCTACCGAATGCTAGTTTATCTGCATTTTATGTTTGCTTATATGCTTTAATTGTGCTTATTAATTGCTGTGCTTGATAATATTATTTATTTTGCATGATGTGCTTGATGTTTTATGTGTTTTATGTATTGTGCTTGTCTTATATGTATGTCGGATTAAAGCTCTACAGAGCTTATGTTGTATTGTTATATATATCATCGACTTTAAATAAATCTTTTATGCTTTATGCTTATACCGTGTGCACATTTTTAGTATGAAGCGCTTCCGCGCTTCATACAAAATGTACTTCGGTCAACGCTTTTACACCCCAATAAAGTTACAAAAAGAAGCTTTCAATTCTTAAAAAAAGAAACAGATACAGCTTTAAAATTGAAACAAAGGTGCAGATAGAACATAATTTGAAATCAAAACAACGCTGCAGCTTGCCTTAGACATTACAATTGAAATATTGGTGCATATAGAATACTAAAAGTGAAACAAGAGTACACAAACAATATCATTCAAATTCTAAAACAGGTGTTAGTAGGACTTTGGAATTGGAAAGAGGGTAGCTAGGATATCAAAATTGAAACAAAGGTACAAAAAAGGGACTTTAAATCGAGGTAGCGTTGTAGATATGAAAGGAAAATTGGAATATTAACAAAGGCGGACATAACATGAAAATTGATTCAAATCAGCAAATAGGAATTTGAAATCGAAACGCTGGCATACAATGCAATTGAAGCAAAGTTTATTTTATGAAATATTTTTTTCATTCAAAGCAAAAAAAAAATAAGACACAAGTAAAACATGCTTATATAGTATTCTCCATAGCACAATTTATATAGCAATACAACATAAAAAAAAAACATGCATAACATACCTAATACAAGACTTATATTTCGAAGCTAAACTGAAGTACATGAAAGTTGACGAATAAAGAAAAATGATGATGACGAGTGTTTTATTATTTTGATCACTTAAAAAAGTTAGAATCGGAATTGACATGCAAATTTTCATAACGTTAGTTTCAATTGAAAAGTACACTCGAGCTCGAGTTTCACGTATAAGCTCGTGTTTGAACTGAAATTCGTGCGAGTTAAAACTCCCTGTGTATAATAAACAACAAGGACTTAACACGTGTTATGTTGAGCTTCAACCCAAATCATAATTACATATGACATTACATTGAAATAAAGGTACACATGTAACATCAAAGGTGCACGTACATAAAATTGAGATTGGAAATGAGGAATGTGTCAAAGAGATAACAACTCAACCAAAAAAAAGCATAAAACAGCTCATAGATATAGAAAGATGTGGTATGAGTGCCAATGAGACAACTCTCCATCCAAATAACGATTTAAAAAAAAGTAAACCATTGTAGGTCAATGTACAGCCTTCAACACGGAGCCTTGGCTCACACCGAACAACAAGCTATAAAGGCCCCAAAATTACTAGTGTAAAACCATGGCTGCCAATGGGTCTTCAACACAGCAAGAAAATCCCGCATCCGGTGGTATGCTTCAGCTGACCCTAAAAGATGGACGTCACAATAAATTCCAAAACATATAAATGAACTGAAATTAGAAAACATTCAATACATAACTCTTTTAGATCATTTTTTAGTAGCAATAAACAAAAGAACTATGTCAATTGGACATGCTTTGATACTATTTATGCACTTGAATTTTTACTTGATAACATTTTTGTTCGCTTTGGAGATTCCGTATATCGTCAAGTTATTGGAATTCCAATGGGGACTAACTGTGCACCACTTATTGCGGACCTGTTTTTGTATTGTTATGAGTTACAATTTATGACTAAAATTAGCAAAGACCCATCAAAACAACATTTGATACAAAAATTTAACAATACTTTTAGATATTTGGATGATATATTGGCTCTAAATAATGACGACTTCAGTATGTATACTAAAGAAATTTATCCTGTAGAACTTACTTTAAATAAAGCTAATGATAACAATGACCACTGCCCTTTCCTCGATCTTGATATCTATATCATAAACGGGAAGCTTAATACAAAAATTTATGATAAAAGAGATGATTTTTCATTTCCTATTGTTAATTATCCATTTTTAGATGGTGACGTTCCCTTGTCACCATCTTATGGTGTTTATATATCTCAACTTGTACGATTCGCTCGTGTATGTAACAATGTTTTAGATTTTAGCGAGAGAAATTTATGTATTACTGAAAAATTATTACACCAGGGTTTTCGATATCACAAACTGGTCAAAACATTTACTAAATGTTATCACCGGTATAAGGAAATAATTCGTAAATATAACTCAACATGCAGACATCTTATACGTTCAGGTATTTCACATCCAAAATTTTATGGAAATATTCTTTATAAAGCACAAAAATGTCAGTATTCTCCTCAGAAACTAACAAAACCTTTAAATAGACTTATTAAAAGGGGATATAGTTACGATACTGTTGTCAGGTCATTAAAGATTGCATATTTTGGCTTTAACATTGATTCACTGATAGGGTCTTTGCATCGGAACTAAACACATTTATTTCTAAAAAAACAGTTGTTGGCATGACACGGGTTATGTTATTCTCATAGATTTTATGATAGTATGATACTAAACCCCTAACGGGAGGGATTGTACCTGATATTCATATGATGAAGACATAATCTTTCAATCAGTTTAATTGAGGTCTGGAGCTGGCTTGTCAGTTAACTGCTAGTAGTCTGTTGTTATTTATGTATTATTGTCATTTTATTTATTTTCTTTTGTTACATCTTTTGACATCAGACTCGGACTTCTCTTGAACTGAATTTTAATGTGCGTATTGTTATTCTTTTACTTTTCTACATTGGCTAGAGGTATAGGGGGAGGGTTGAGATCTCATAAACATGTTTAACCCCGCCGCAATTTTGCGCCTGTCCCAAGTCAGGAGCCTCTGGCCTTTGTTAGTCTTGTATGATTTTAAATTTTAGTTTCTTGTGTATAATTCGGAGTTTAGTATGACGTCCATTATCACTGTACTATTATGCATATTTTAGGGGCCAGCTGAAGGACACCTACGGGTGCGGGAATCCTCGCTACATTGAAGACCCATTGGTTGCCTTCGGCTGTTGTTTGCTCTATGGTCGGGTGGTTGTCGCTTTGACATATTCACCATTTCCTTTCTCAATTTTAATACTTACAAAAGTTCCTGACTTGGGACGGGCGAAAAGTTGCAGCGAGGGTTAAACATGTTTTGTGAGATTTCAACACTCCACCAATACCTCTAGCCAATATAGAATAAACATTCACATAGCAATACGCAAAATAAAACTCAGTTTCGAAGTCTGAGTCTGATGTTAGAGAAGGTAACAAAAGAAACTAAGCCACAAAATGACAATGATACATTAATTAACAAAGAACTACTAGCAGTTACTGATATCACGGCCGACACTCGGCTAACCGAGAGATTGGTCGGTTAATCTATATTGAGTATGCGACTATATGGGCGATTGGTCTGTTAATCGGGTTGGTTATACGTCTGTTAAGAGTAAAACGCTTAATTTGATGTTAAACTCTATTAAATATACAGATTTTTGGCATGTTATTAGAACCAAATCAAAAAAAGAAAAGTGTCTGACAAAATGATATCTATCATAGAACATTTTGCACTTGTAAAAACATTTCTAAGTCTGCGCAGTTTTCAGTAAAATTAAAAGGCGTCGCGCGAGTATGTAGTATTTATGCTTATACGCATAGCATTTTTTTAATAAAAGGCGAAACAAACAAATTTAGATATCATTTAAAGGACAAAAATAGTACTGTGGTTCTAAAAAATAAATTGACATTAGTAAATATTTCATAATTGTAAAATAACGTGAATAATACCACGTTTTAGTGAAAATTATGGGAATAAAGTCTGTTAATGGGTTGGACAATTAAAATTGTGTCAGTTAAGAGTTATTTAGCCACGACAATAATTTTGCTACCTTTATATTTTCCTCTTGAAAAATTTAAGAATGAGATGTTCCTGAGTAAACAAAAATGACAATACGGTGCCACAGTATCGTAGAAAGAGCATTTTTATTTTGACTTTCTTTGCATTTTATTGAAGGATGTGTCACTTCAATATAGCGTGATATGGATTGGCCTCTGGAATATGCATGCATTTTTTATTGACGTTTTCAATCAGCCTTTATTTTTGTGTCTGTTCGAAGAAGCACGTTCTCAATTCCGACTGAAAGTGTCTTTTTAATACAACACAGGGTACATATAACGTGTTCTCGTTCTCATATGACCTTGATATTTGTCACTGGACGGTACGGCGTTTTACGTTTCCGCAAATTGGCATTACTTTTCCGGAAAAAAAAGATGACGTTTCCGGAAAAAAAGTTTACGTTTCCGCAAATAAATATCTTACTTTTCCGGAAAAAAAGTAACTATTCCGGAAAAAATAAATTATTGCTTTTCCGCAAATAATTGAGGAATACCTGTTGATCGAAAGCAAAGCCATAATATAAAATAAATATTAAGTAAGTCAAAGGTCATCATAACATGCAAGTAAACTTCATCATTTAAATCTATGAAAACGTATGTTCAAAAGTCAGCACTAATCAGAAATATCTTGATATGAGTTCATAAGTCAGTTCTGGCAGAATATGTGTAGCCAACACGCCGCACAAAGTCCACAGTAGTACATTCACCGTTTACAAGTTTTGTATTTTGTTCAAGAACTTAAGGAAGTCCATCTTCTCCTTTTCACATTTCCAAACGGGTGCTTTTACAGTTAGAGTTCTCATCTTTATGTAAGATGTTGTTTGCAGTTTCAATAACACATCGATAAAAACAAACAAAAAATGTTAGGATGGCTAGCGTTAGACTGCTCGTTCAAGTGGGCATGAAAAGACTCGGCACTATTCGTGTTTTCGTAACAGCAGTATGCATTACACATTCAAAGTCATTATGACCTACCTCGGGAAGTTATTCTTCGTGTAGTGCACACATCAATAAGCCGATCCAACAGTTTCGTGTAACATTCCTCGGATTTAAGTGGAAGTAACGCAAATACAAGACGAATGTAGTTACCATTTTTACATCCATGTATCGAATAAACTGAGTTGGTAGAAGAATTTCGGACAGGATTTAGATGTGCCATCTATAAAAATATCAGTCATTTCATTAAATAGACATACCAAGTTGGTGAAACATGAAAGTATAACGATTCCCGAATCAAAATCATTGACTAATTAAAAGTTGAAATAAGTTTCAATTTTGTTAGTGTTCAAATCTATTTGTCTTAATGTCTCGTGAATTTCTAATCTACATTTAGGTAATTTTGGAAACTGCTTTCGCCTGTCTCTGTATAAGGACATAGCAACATTTTTCAAGTCAATATATATTCAATTATTTATAATTTACCAGGTAAATTTCCGGAAAAGTAATAATTGCAAATTGCGGAAACGTATACTTAAGAAATAATTCCTTCATGTCATGCTCTATGCTCATTTTAACATGGGTAGGCATTATATTTGTCGATATTTTACACTGAGCGTTAGCGAGGTGTAAAATGTGGTCAAATATAATGCCTACCCATGTTAAAATGAGCATAGAGCATGACATGAAGGAATTATTTCGATTCTAATAGGACAAATACAGTATTTTTATAGGTCGAAGCGTACGAAATTACCGTAAAAATGTTTGGCTGTTCCCGTTTCCTCCTCGAGGAGTCTGTGCATTGCATTTCATATTCGATAAGTTTAAAAACTACAAGCAGGATAAATATATGTTGTTTCATAAAAATGTATTATAAAAGTTTATGTTAGCTGCCTAAATGTATATATTTTAAAAAGATAACGATGGAAATAACGTTAATTTAAACAGTAAGTTTGTGCGCATGTGTCAAACATATGTTGTGCTCATTAGAACACGGCTTTGTTTACAAAGCGTAATAAGGTCGTCATATTAGAATTTAAATTTGCGGAAACGTAGCATTGGGACTTTGAAAAATTAGCGGAAATGCAATACGCCCGGACGTTAAACCCTAATTCGTCAGTATCATCCAATTAGTTCTTTTCTTCTATTACTTAAACATATGTTGTTTACAAATCATTCTAAAGAAGTAAACGGAAAGGAGCGAATGCAGCTACATTTGGTTATTTTAAGTTTCAATTCATTTTATTACGTTTAGTTCCTTTCTTCATAAGTGCAGAGGAGAACTACAGTTGTAAATGGAGGCCGGTGAAGTCCATTCGCGTTTTCGTGTTTTCCCGTTTTCGAATAGTTTTGGTTAATTATAAATATAATTCTATTAAGGAAATGTTGATAATTTGAAACAGATATTGACTGCCAGAAACAAGACGGGCACGCCAACATTTTAATCTATTTGTAAACATTTAAAATAATAGTTTGATACGAATTTCATCATTTAGAATATTTAGAGAGTTATACAATGAAACATGCTGAACTTTCAATGATTTTCTCGATAACACCTGATTAACACTTTAAGACTTTAGCCAACCCGATTAATAGTAACAGACGAACCGCCGATATAACCGCATACTCAATATAGATTAACCGACCGATCTCTCGGTTAGCCGAGTGTCGGCCGTGGACATGTCAGCTTCAGAATTCCAATATTATCACATAGCACATTAAAATGTATACATGTAAAAAGCAATAAATTAACGACATTATATCCATTTATAATGACTACAAGTCAATGTATATCGTGTTTTATCGAACAGAATATAATCGAGATTTTTAATAATAAGGGGAATAGTTTTGGTTAATTAGGTCTTTCAACCTTTCAGGTGAAAGACCTATTGTTTTTGTTCTGATTATTATTTTTTTTTTTCTTCCGCCAAATTTTTTTTCCTTCACTGTTTTTTTGTTTCCCAAGATGTCGCTTACATATATGGTATATGATATTGAACAGTTCATACGCTTCTGAAACTGACACCGCGTAACAAAAACCTTTACCATGTAAGAGTTATCTCCCCGAACACTGTTTTTCTTGTTATGTCTAAGGCTTCGCAACCGTATAAGAAACCGACAAATTTATTTTTCCAAATTGCTCGTTATATCCTCAGGATGTTCTGTTTTATTTTGACCGAAGCTATCCGGAGACTCCATATGAGCGTTATCCCCCCTTTTGTATATGATATAAGTGATATGCATTTCTAACTGGTAAACCATAAGTGATAGAGACCTAGGGTCGTTTGATTTAAGATCCTTGGTCCAAAAAAATGAAAATTAGGTCAAGGTCAAAGGTCAAGGTCAAATTCTAAATTTTGATTTTGGCTTAATTTTACTTATTTTCATTAACCTTATAAGATATCGACAAATTATTTTTACTAAATTGTTAGTTGCGACATGTCGTAACTTATAAATTTTGGTTGCAAGGGTGCGTAGACAATAAACGGGAGTTTTTGCCCCTCTTATATTTAGAATTATGCGTAAAGTGATATTACTCATGAACCATACATATTAAGGAACTAGTGTCTTTTGATTCGAGATGTTTAGTCTATGACCTTGAAATTGAGGTCAAGGTCAAAGGTTAATTGGAAGTTCTAGATTTTGACCTTTGCTCGAAATTCATATTTATACATCATAAAGCCATTGGAACTGACATTTTCAACTGAATTTTAATATTTTCATATCAAAATAGATCCTTTTTTGTTGAAAGACCTTCAATTGTTCTCTGAACAATTGGTTTTTAATTATAAATATAATTCTATTAAGGAAATGTTGATAATTTGAAACAGATATTGACTGCCAGAAACAAGACGGGCACGCCAACATTTTAATCTATTTGTAAACATTTAAAATAATAGTTTGATACGAATTTCATCATATCGTACAATATAACTGCCCACATAGATGTACTTTTCAAATTGATGCTATAACTGTTTTCAGCTTCAGTAAATTCTAGCAATAAGACCTGTCTGACTATGTTGGAAGAATTCAAAATTCATTTTATCTACTCCTACATTTATAGAAAACTGTTAAAATTCAAGTTTACTATTTGAAGATCTAGAATTAACCAATATTCGTGCAATTGAGACACTCCTAGCATTCATATAAAACAGACAAATTGAGTTACAGGTTTTGTACTTCAAATGTAAAGAAGGTCTAATTGACAGTTTTGTTTTTTAATCATTTACAAAGGATAGCAATTGTGTAGTACTTATAGGTAAAGTCCGCCTTTTATCACTGTCATAGAATGGCGAATGTGGAGTAAGCATAGGTCTGATTTTTTGACAATAATGGTGAATGTGTAGAAAGCACAACCTAGAGCTAATCACGGATCTGATATTTTGATCACGGACCTGGGATGCCTTCAATACGTTCATATCATAATAGCTGCTATACACTATGTCCTGTAGAGAATCACAGATTTGGGCTATTCAACTTATAGCTAGGCGGTAGCCTGGCCACTAAATAGATATAGTATTGATAACACTGAACTGAATACACCAAGAGAACAACTCTAAGACGAAGTTAGAATATGATCACGACGGATGAGATGCCGTGTCGTTAAAAGATAAAAACATGAAAGCATTACAAGAAGGGAAAGGTTGTCTAAGGGGTTATTCTTGTAAATGGGAATTTAAGGGCTGTCACTCAACCAAAGACGACTTCTTGATACATTCTAAAGATGAACTTATATTTAAAATCAATTCGTGATATTGGTCCCAGAATGACATTTTAAAAGTTATCTTTTGTTATAGCATATAAAGATATGCATCTAGGATCAAACAAACAGAAATCAAACTATGTGCGTGCAGTATATAGAAATATATGCCATGTGCAACGTACAATTACACGACACAGACATAGTTTCATTAATAAATAAACTAAACAAATTACCGACTCACTTTCAATAGGATTTTTGTCTATATATCCTTTCAAAAGTTGATAAAAGGACAGGTGGGTTTACGTGAAATATCATTTATTATAAAACTCATGATATTAATAAATTTTGTTGTTATATTTTATTCAATATTTTCTAGAATATTATCTTCTGATTGACTTGAATAATATGAGTTGCTAGGGATACGCCAAACAAAGACACAAATCCTTTTTTTAAATTAAAAGAATACTTGTCAAATTTTAACCATTGATAATCTTTGCTTGTTTTGTAAAGTTTTGCAAAATGGTATTTATTGATAAACTTTAATGACTTGGATCATTGGCACTCATACCATATCTTCTTATATCTATTTAACCACTATAAACTCTTGCATTTGTGGGTGGTTGTCTGCAAAATGAATACTAGAGGCTCTAAAGAGCCTGTGTCGCTCACCTTGGTCTATGTGCATATTAAACAAAGGACACAAATGGATTCATGACAAAATTGTATTTTGGTGATGGTGATGTGTTTGAAGTTCTTACTTTACTGAACGATTTTGCTTCTTACAATTATATCTATCATGAACTTTGCCCATTAGTAACAGAGAACTATATTTGGTAAAAATTTACATAAATTTACCAAATTAATGAAAATTGTTAAAAATTTACTATAAAGGGCAATAACTCCTTAAGGGGTCAATTGACCATTTAGGTCATGTTGACTTATTTGTAGATCTTACTTTGCTGAACATTATTGCTGTTTACAGTTTATCGCTATCTATAATAGTATTCAAGATAACCAAAAACGGCAAAATTTCTTTAAAAATTACCAATTGGAGGGCAGCAACCCAACAACCAGTTGTCCAATTCATCTGAAAAATTCAGGGCAGATAGATATTGACTTGATTAACAATTTAACTTCTTGTCAGATTTGCTCTAGATGCTTTGGTTTCATAGTTATAAGCAAAAAACTGCATTTTACCCCTATGTTCTATTTTTAGCTGTGGCGGCCATCTTGGTTGAATGGCCAGGTCATCGGACACATTTTTCAAACTAGATACCCCAAAGATGATTGTGGCCTAGTAGTTTCAGTGGAGATTTTGTAAAAGATTACTTAGATTTATGAAAAATGGTTAAAGATTGACTATAAAGGGCAATAACTCCTAAAGGGGTCAACTGACCATTTTGGTCATGTTGACTTATTTGTAGATCTTACTTTGCTGAACATTATTGCTGTTTACAATTTATCTCTATCTATAATAATATTCAAGATAATAACCAAAAACAGCAAAATTTCCTCAAAATTACCAATTCAGGGGCAGCAACCCAACAACCGATTGACCGATTCATCTGAAAATTTCAGGGCAGATAGTTCTTGACCTGATAAACATTTTTATCCCCATGTCAGATTTCCTCAAAATGCTTTGGTTTTTGAGTTATAAGCCAAAAACTGCATTTTACCCCTATGTTCTATTTTTACAGTGGCGGCCATCTTGGTTGGTTGACCAGGTCACGCCACACATTTTTTTTTAAACTAGATACCCCAAAGATGATTGTGGCCAAGTTTGGATTAATTTGGCCAAGTAGTTTCAGAGGAGAAGATTTTTGTAAAAGATTACTTTAATTTACGAAAAATGGTTAAAAATTGACTATAAAGGGCAATAACTCCTAAACGGGTCAACTGGCCATTTTGGTCATGTTGACTTATTTGTAGATCTTACTTTGCTGAACATTATTGCTGTTTACAGTTTATCTCTATCTATAATAATATTCAAGATAATAACCAAAAACAGCAAAATTTCCTCAAAATTACCAATTCAGGGGCAGCAACCCAACAACCGATTGACCGATTCATCTGAAAATTTTAGAGCAGATAGATCTTGACCTGATAAACATTTTTATCCCATGTCAGATTTCCTCAAAATGCTTTGGTTTTTGAGTTATAAGCCAAAAACTGCATTTTACCCCTTTGTTCTATTTTTAGCCGTGGCGGCCATCTTGGTTGGTTGACCAGGTCACACCACACATTTTTTAAACTAGATACCCCAAAGATGATTGTGGCCAAGTTTGGATTAATTTGGCCAAGTAGTTTCAGAGGAGAAGATTTTTGTAAAAGATTACTTTAATTAACGAAAAATGGTTAAAAATTGACTATAAAGGGCAATAACTCCTAAACGGGTCAACTGACCATTTTGGTCATGTTGACTTATTTGTAGATCTTACTTTGCTGAACATTATTGCTGTTTACAGTTTATCTCTAACTATAATAATATTCAAGATAATAACCAAAAACAGCAAAATTTCTTCAAAATTACCAATTCAGGGGCAGCAACCCAACAACCGATTGACCGATTCATCTGAAAATTTCAGGGCAGATAGATCTTGACCTGATAAACATTTTTACCCCATGTCAGATTTGCTCTAAATGCTTTGGTTTTTGAGTTATAAGCCAAAAACTGCATTTTACCCCTATGTTCTATTTTTAGCCGTGGCGGCCATCTTGGTTGGTTGACCGGGTCACGCCACACATTTTTTAAACTAGATACCCCAATGATGATTGTGGCCAAGTTTGGTTTGATTTGGCCCAGTAGTTTCAGAGGAGAAGATTTTTGTAAAAGTTAACGACGACGGACGACGACGACGACGACGGACGACGGACGACGGACGACGACGGACGACGGACGCCAAGTGATGAGAAAAGCTCACTTGGCCCTTCGGGCCAGGTGAGCTAACTAGTAGTACCTATAACCATCAATACTAACGGAAAACCAAAATCACTTCATATTTGACAATGTCTTCTTTAAATATAGGGTCTGGAGTTTTTTGTACATTCCAGACACAGAATGATCAATTTCAAAAATTGTTCGAGTTTGTATCGTTAACGGTTTTCTTGTTCATTATTGCCGAAGTATCTATATATACAAGTAAAGAACAGTTAAGTAAAATGTTTTAAAATACTTAAAGTAGACCGAAAACCAAATCTTTCATATTCTATCTTGTGGGAGAAAGATTTTCAGCTGTCCTAAATAAGGTGGAATGATTTGTTTGAAAAAAAGATGTCCTGTAATTTCCTCATGCAAGCTGTCAATTAGTTGAAATGAAATGTAATTCTAAATGACATACAACTTCAACAACATTGACGCATTTTCTTAAATAACTAGACTAAAAGGGAAATTAGACGTGACACTTCATCTTTTTCTTCTTAATTAAATTATTTCTCTATACCAAATATCAATAAAAGTGAAACATCTATCCCCAGAACTAATATGCTGTCTACAAAAATGGAATTTCAAGATAGTCTTTTGCAGATGGCGTCTCGGAATGATTGATAAAATTGAGAATGGAATTAACATATTTGCTCATTAAACTGAGAAGGGAGAAGAAAAATTTAAGTGGCAGACCTTACAAATAGCACCAGTCACTAAGGTTGAATTCAGATGGTTTGAACTGTTTTGTTTAACATATATGACACTGAGACATATCTCTTATCCCTGAAGCAAAGATGACAAACGCAATTTCAAGGAATCAGTCCCTGGGCAGGTAAATTGTATGAAAATAGAATATTTCTCATCCAGTTGAAGGTAACCTATCGCATGGTTTCTATAAACTAATATATCCCCCCAAAAAACTACTGGCTTCTACAGTTTACGCGTACATTTTCTTCAAATAAGAACCAACCTCTAACATCCATGCAACACCTCGAACATTTTCGGATAAATTTGCTGAAATTTCTCGACATCTCTGAATAGGTCAATCCCCGTCAGATATTGGGAATCTAACTCGTGGGTCTCTTAGAATTCCCGTTTTTTTACTTTTCTTGTGTTCATTTTATTTATCTTTTGTAAGGTACAAAAACTGGTTTATATCAAACGCCTGCTGTAAGAACCTTTCTTAAAGCAACTTATTCACAAACTTTAAGCTGTAAAATATTCAAAACATTCTAAGTCAAAGAAATATAGCTGCTATTTCTGTACAATCCTAATATGATACACTCAGGTTAACAATATACACTATAAAATTGAGAATGGAAATGGGGAATGTCACGGTCAAAGAAACAACCCGACCATACAGCAGACAACAACCCACTGCCACCAATGGGCTTCAATGTGTATAAGATACATAAAGATTAATGAATATAGAATATAGGATAAGGAACGGAAAGTCTTTCACATTGTTATGTAAATCACGAGAAGAGAACGAACAAGTAAAACATGATCTTAAGACAACTTTTCTATACTAATCTACCGCACATGTAAATGAATCTTTAACCCTGGAAGCATACACATACAACAATTATCCATTATTTAATAATCTGTAATAAGATTGCCAGATTTTATAATTAAAACTATTCGAAGGGCAAATTTGACTGCTAATTTTAATTTTCAGTGTGGAAAGATGAAACGTGACTTTATTAAGATAATTTGGTACAACTGGAAGGCTTCAGCATTTGTCAAACTACGTGAAATTTAATACAAGAAATCTGTATTCTGACAAATTAAGAAGAAATAGAAGTTAAGACAATAAAATTACCGAAGCTTGATAACGATAAACAGACATCAGTACAGAATCAGTTAGCATGTTGCATAGTTTCTTAAACATTCAATCGTTTATTGAAACGATTGAAATCTGGTATTAACCAATTTTATCACTCTCATAGACACGTCATTAAAAGTACCTTGTCATGCAAGTATCGAAGAATTATAAAATGCATACATAATAAACGTCTATATCTACTGATGGAATTATTAAGCAGTTCTACCATAAAATTCTCCTTCAATCCAACACTATTGGAATATGTTTTTCGTTCAGAACCTGTGATCTTCAAATTGGATAGCCTTGACATGACCTTCAAGATGTTTGTCATAAGTTACGTTTTGATTTTTCCTTTGATATAAGAACTTGGTATAAGAACCTGCATGACAAAGAACTCATTGACTTTAATTTGTACAGTTTAGAAGCTAAACTGTAGCTAGACATCCAAGTAGCCTCTCTTAAAGTAAAACATGTAGTTGGAACCTGAACTTTGAAATCTACTAGTACTCTTTGGGGGGGGGAATGTATGGGTTAAGTAGTAAGTTTGGTAAAATAGTAGAAAAATAAAATGCTCTACAAGGCGCAGTTTGATACGACCGTAGAGGTGGTACTCTGAACAATTGGGGCACAACATTCGAGCTTGATACAGCTCTGAATTTGGATTGTGATTAAATAGTTGACATAGCATAGGTTTCTAACACAGAATGAATGTGGTCTAATGAACTTAAAAAAATAAAATTTACTTATTATGGTCCAATATCCAAAATCTAAATACATGGATTGATTCAGTATATCAAAGAATTCCAAGAAATTAATTTTTGGTGAAATCAAACAAGTTAAATTTTAGACCCTTTTGATCTCAAAGTGGACTAATTTGATAACAGGGTCCAAAACTCAAAAATCAAGTTATTGTCTGAAAACTAGAAAAATACTTATTTTGACCCCTTGTTCCTAAAACTGTTGGGACCATTGCCCCCAAAATCAACCCCAACCTTCCTTCTTTTTTTTTTGTTTCAAACCTAGTGTTTAAATTTTATAGAGATCCATTAACTTAAACTAAAATCATTGTCCGGAAACTAAGTGTTTTCGGACGACGCTGACAACGTGATACCAATATACGAATGCACAATTTTTTTGTGGTTGTATAATAATGAGTATTTACGGAAGATAGAACCTTTGTGATGTCCACAAGATTGATTATAGATTGACCCAGTTGCCATACTGGACAAACAGTCATACTGACATAAAGTCATACCTCTAAGATGCCTTCAAGACTTGCTATAGATTGACATGCTCAACAGTCATACCTATGATGCATACAATACTGACAAAGTGCCCTAGCTAGACAAACAGTCAGATCTATGTGATGCCTATTGAACGTGTAATAGATTGACAGTGGCCAAGCTCGACAAACAGTCATACTGACATATTGGCCTAGCTAGACAAACAGTCAACCCTCTGTGATGCCTACAAAGCGTGTAATAGATTTACATAGTGGCCTAGCTAGACAAACAGCCATACCTCTGTGATGCCTATGAAATGTGTAATTGATTGACACAGTGGCCTATCTAAACAAATAGTCAGACCTTTGTGATGTCTACGAAATGTGTAATTGATTGACACAGTGGACAAACTCGACAAACAGTCATACTGACATAGTGGCCTAGCTAGACCCAGTCAGATCTCGGTGATGCCTACGAAATGTGTAATAGATTGACACAGTGGACAAACTCGACAAACAGTCATACTGACATAGTGACATAGTGACAAACAGTCAGACCTCTGTGATGCCTACAAAACGTGTAATAGATTTACTTAGAGGCCAAGCTCGACAAACAGTTATACTAACATAATGGCCATGCTAGACATCTCTGCAATGTCTACATATGTGTAATAGATTGACTTGGTGGCCAAGCTTGACAAACAGTCAGACCTCTGTGATACCAACAAGATTGGTTATAGATTGACATAGTTGTCATACTGATAGAGTGATCTTGCTAGAAAACCATCATACTGACACACAGTGGCCGACCATACTGTATAAAAGTCATATTGACCTAACATTTACCATAGCGTTTCACAAACTTTGTTTGGACTCTTTGAATCAAATAATTAACAGCTCTCCTTTTCAGAATGACACTTCCTACACAGATTTCTTGTTCTGTCAATTTTTTCATGAAAGAAGTGTATGCTTGCTTTTTTTTATTAATTCATGAAGATTGAATTATGAGAATGAACTTTTTGTGTGTATAATTCCTCATTTTGACTGTTAGGAGGTTAAATCTGTTATGCAGTCCATCCTATTCATATGTTTTGTCTGGTTATGTAGCCTTTGGTTGACTTAATGTTTGTAATTTATGTTAAGATTGCTGATAAAACTATGACAGTATTTGATTGATATCTCTTTACCTGTTATTGCACAAATGTTACATAAACACTATGTAATTCGGTTATATTAGCCCTCACCAATGTTCTTCAACGCACAAATGTAGCATAATCAACATTTGGTAATAAAGTCTAGCATTCCACTTTCAGACAGTTTTGAATTTGCAATCAGATATGAGCTTTGCTCCATGTAAGATGTCCTTAATACATCTTTAAAATGAAGAACAACAATAAAATCTTTTTTTTCGTTTTGGCATTTAATATTGTAATGTTTTATGAATTAACTACCACATATCCCTCCATTCCAAATATTACTGAAACATTGATATTCAATATTGTTTCATGTCATGGAACCTTTATCTTGTGTATAAAGAACAGCATATAAAACTGGTCAAATGTCAACCTGAGACTTATCAGCACAGGAACACAGTAAACAATGTGGAACATGTTTAATTCTGACCTAAATGACAAATGATATCAGAGATAAAGTTATGTATATGTCTATTAGCACTACTTCCATTGTTTCTTGATGGACATATTCTTCTCAGAATCTTTCTGCATAACCTGTAATGATAGAAACATCAAGTTTACATTTCTTTTACATAATATATACAATCTATTTTATGGTGATACACATGCATTCCTTACCTGGATGATTCTAAATTTAAAATAAATATCAATTTGACCAAAATATAAATATAAATCATGATGTGATAAAACATAAACAGCCACATGTCACATGCCATATATCTTCAGTCTCTTTCAAAAGACAACAAATGTGGCAAGTTTATGGCAAAAAATAAATCAATAACTTAATAATTGGGGATAAATATCAATCAGTATTTTTTAGTATGAGACACAACATTTCTAATGCAACAACGTTTGTAACGTTCATTTTGATTGGATAACGTCACTTTCTTACATGGCATCAATTGACAATTGATGCTATGGGACGTACGCGCAAGCGCAGACGGCATATGACAGATTTTAAATACATGTTTTAACGTTGTTTTCTGTCAGTTTCATTAGAATGGAGATAACAATATTGTATTTTAAGCTCCGACAGCATCAATTTGGGATTTGATGGTCGCAAATACCCGTTTACTGTCTCCGCTAATGCGTCGCTAGTAAACTTAATTTGCGACCATCAAATCCCCAATTGATGCCGTCGGAGCTTAAAATACAATACAGTTATCTCCTAACTAACGGTGTTAAAACCACAAGCCAAACATATTAAATTTATTTTATAGAATTCTGTCCTTACTTCAAATCGTTGGAATTAATATAGCGATGCTAGCTCAAAACTATAAAGACCTTGACATAAAGGGTCATAGTCCTGTTGTTCCTTATATTGCAGAACACATTTTTGTGAAGGTATAAAAAAGAAGATGTGGTATGATTGCCAATTAGACAACTATCCACAAAACACCAAAATGACACAGACATTAACAACTATAGGTCACCATAGGCTCACCCTTATGTCAAATATCAGACAGGTAAGTGTAAGGAGAATAGGATCAACGATAGGCAAAAGAAAAATCAATATAGATTGATTGATTGTCCTTTAATGCCACTGACAATCCATATCAATTTAGACTGAAGTCCTATTCACCTGCCATATATATGCAGGATTGGAACTCACAACACAAGTGTTAACAGGATAGTGATAAAATAGATGAACTTCTTACACTACTCAACCACCAAAGGCCTTAGTCTTGTGAATAAAATACAACAATTATTTTAATCAGCTCCGGGCATTTCAAAATATTTCAGTTTTTAAGGATCTTCATTCTTCTGTTATACAGTATCCATCAAAGTGATGCCTGGAGTTTTCTTAAGAAACATGTAAGAGGAAGAATTTCCATTTCCATCAGAACACTTAAAGGATTATAAGATGGATCGACACAACATTTGTGCTTAATTCAAGCATTTGAGATAGCAAAAACTAAAATCCATTATGTAATTTGAGGTTTAAAGAACTTAAGTGGTAGACCTTATTGTCAGGTGTCAATGTATCACTACAATATACATGATGTATCTTTAAATGTACCCCCCAATTAGAATGTTACTAGACAAGTAATTAGTATTATATATCTGTAATTTGTTTACTCATTATTATTCTCATACATCATTAGGACATGTCCATTACTATTCTTTCACCATCCATCAAAATTTCTCAACAATTTTGACAGGACAGAATTTCGACCTAAATGTAAGTTGTCTGTGGTATGAATACAAATCTTTAAAATGAACATCAATAATATGACAAAATTACAATTGGGTTTCAAATACATACAATTATTGCAGCACATTTTGCTTTTGTATTTGTGTTTATTTAGTGGTTGTTATCCATTTGGCAGTATGGATTTTCTGATAATGTAAATACTGGAAAATTGATATCAATTTGTTTTACAACATTGAAACTGACATCCAAGATACAAGTTACATTTCAGTAATTGATCTGTCAGAAACTGAAAAACTCCTGCTCTTATTTTAACCTTAATCTATTCCAGCAGACAAATGTTCTAGATATACAAAGAAACTTAATATATCTGATCTATATAAACCAAAACAAAGATATGGAGAAATTTGATTAAATTTCTAAAAAAGTAAAATATTAGTTAAAATATGGAAATCAAAGTAAGACCAGGTGCTCCGCAGGGCACAGCTTTATACGACCGCAAAGGTCGAACCCTGAACAACTGGGGCAAGTATGGACAAAATATTCAAGCGTGATACAGCTCTGAATTTGGATTGTGATCAAATTTTTGACATTACATGGTTTTTTTTTTACACAAAACAAATGTCAAGATTTTACAAATCAATTAAAGATTTCTTCTTCAAACTTTTTAAATCTAAAATTAAATAGTTGACACAGCATAGGTTTCTGACACAGAATGAATGTGGTCTAATGAACTTAAAAATTTTTTTTTGCCTTTGAGCAATTCACTATGCTGTTGAATATTAATCCTCTCAAAAAAATGTTTGAAGAAATTTTCTTTTTATTTATGAAATCTGAAATGAGAAAAATTTAACCCCCCCCCTTTTTTTCACATCCCCGTTTCCCTTTTTCCAAAACTGATATCAATTCAAATTTCTAATGGAGTTTGCAACAATAACTACTCTTTTTAATACATCATAAAATATTAAAATGTAAAATAAAGTGCTTGTTATCACTGAATGGTAAAGATTGGTTGGTAGTAAAAGTGAATATACATTGTTTATTGTATAAAACAATAAAAAAAACTTCATCAGCAACATTTTATATTGGCAAATTTCCAATGAAGTTATTTACATAAAGTTATTGGCAAATAAAAATAGAAAATGACATCATAGTCATGTCTGGCAAATGTCCAACATACATTATCTAAAAACATTTTAGATAAGATAAGGAAAAAAAGCTTCATCAGCAACATTTTATATTGGCAAATTTCCAATGAAGTTATTTACATAAAGTTATTGGCAAATAAAAATAGAAAATGACATCATAGTCATGTCTGGCAAATGTCCAACATACATTATCTAAAAACATTTTAGATAAGATAAGGAAAAAAAGCTTCATCAGCAACATTTTATATTGGCAAATTTCCAATGAAGTTATTTACATAAAGTTATTGGCAAATAAAAATAGAAAATGACATCATAGTCATGTCTGGCAAATTTCCAACATATATTATCAACTACTATTCTGGACAAAGAAAGATAACTCCAATTGAAAATTAATTGCTAATGCACAATATTGTGCAATTAGATATTTCTTGCTATTGTGCGTGCAATTGAAAATTTCTTGCTATTGCACAAGACTTGATATGGAATCCTGATTTGGACCAACTTGAAAACTGGGCCCATAATCAAAAATCAAAGTACATATTTAGATAAAGCATATCAAATAAGCCCAAGAATTTAATTTTTGTTAAAATCAAACTTAGTTTAATTTTGGACCCTTTGGACCTTAATGTAGACCAATTTGAAAACTGGACCAAAAATTAAGAATCTACATACACAGTTAGATTTGGCATATCAAAGAACCCATTTATTCAATTTTTGATGAAATCAAACAAAGTTTAATTTTGGACCCCCATTTGGACCAACTTGAAAACTAGGCCAATAATTAAAAATCTAAGTACATTTTTAAATTCAGCATATCAAAGAACCCCAAGGATTCAATTTTTGTTAAAATCAAACTAAGTTTAATTTTGGACCCTTTGGACCTTAATGTAGACCAATTTGAAAATGGGACCAAAAATTAAGAATCTACATACATAGTTAGATTTCGGCATATCAAAGAACCCCAATTATTCAATTTTTGATGAAATCACACAAATTTCAATTTTGGACCCTTTGGGCCCCTTATTCCTAAACTGTTAGGACCAAAACTCCCAAAATCAAACCCAACCTTCCTTTTATGGTCATAAACCTTGTGTTTAAATTTCATAGATTTCTATTTACTTATACTAAAGTTATGGTGCAAAAACCAAAAATTATGCTTATTTGGGCCCCTTGTTGGCTCCTAATTCATAAACTGTTGTGACCTCAACTCCAAAAATCAATCCCAACCTTCCTTTTGTGGTCATAAACTTTGTGTTAAAATTTCATTGATTTCTATTTACTTATACTAAAGTTATTGTGCGAAAACCAAGAATAATGCTTATTTGGGCCCTTTTTTGGCCCTTAATTCCTAAACTGTTGGAACCAAAACTCCCAAAATCAATCCCAACCTTCCTTTTGTGGTCATAAACCTTGTGTCAAAATTTCATAGATTTCTATTTACTTAAACTAAAGTTATAGTGCGAAAACCAAGAAAATGCTTATTTGGGCCCTTTTTGGCCCCTAATTCCTAAAATATTGGGACCAAAACTCCCAAAATCAATCCCAACCTTCCTTTTGTGGTCGTAAACCATGTGTTAAAATTTCATTGATTTCTATTCACTTTTACTAAAGTTAGAGTGCGAAAACTAAAAGTATTCGGACAACGACGACGACGCAGACAACGACGCCAACGTGATAGCAATATACGACCAAAAAATTAAAATTTTTGCGGTCGTATAAAAACTCTTGTTTACTAATCTGCATTTTTTTTTTCAAGAAGTGAAAATTGAAATATGTCTACTGATTATTGCAGTACAACTTCTTTTAGCTACATAAGCCAAAAGGGCAAGTCCAATCAAATTGTTTTGTATCACTTTTTAAATCAACGATACATTTTAAATTGTAAATCTGTAGACTTTAAGGATGTTCAGGTCAACTAATAACTAGCTTTTTTTTAAATTAAGAAATTGTCATTTATACTGTTTCTATAACCTATACTAGGTTACATTGATCACTTCAATTCACTTATTCACTTGTAGTATAAAAAAAAGAATAATAAATGTGACACTGTAAAAATAAGCCAAAGTTGGAGAAAAAAAACAGTCGACAGCTGAACTACATGGCTATGACTAAAATTAACATTTCATAACAAAATATATATCATCATTTAAGTTTATGATTTATGTCAAAGGGGCACTAGCTTCAAGATATATAAAACATTTAAATATGATTTTTTTCTTCAATCATTTTTGAAAGTAAAACAGTAAAGTAATAATTCTCTTTTAGCAGTAAGATGGTTCAATTTAATCAAAATAAGCTAAGAAACATCTATAATGAATTATTCGTTTCCAAGTGAATATTTTGACCTCATTGAATACATATTCATGTGACCTTCAATTTAACTAAACCCCTTAGCTAGAGATGGATAACACATGAATTATACATGTTTAGTTATTAAAAGGAAAAGAAGTCAACATTGAAAGTGAAACCAAGGTAAATAATTTGATTGACTGATTCCATTTACAAAAAGTCATTCTTATACGATTGTTAAGGCCACACCAATTTGATCCCTTGTTCGACGGACCCGCCCGCACCTATTTTTTTCAAAACAAAATTTTTTTATTTTTTTTACATTCCCGCTTCCCGCATCCGGAATTGTAAACATGTCCATTTCCCCCACCGTTTTTTTTTTTTGTAAATATTATAAAAATATATCAACATTTGTTAAATCACAGTCTAACCTGTATATAACGATTTTAAACATAAAAGCACCCCACCACACTGTGTACATATCTGTGAGAATATTTGTTTCAGCATGAAACCTGGAGTGCTCCGATAAAAATTTATAATAGCGGGTATTTCCGTGAAGAACAAAAAATTGGTTTCTTTCCCCCTTACTTATATTCCCTATCAAAAAATGTTCGTTGTTTGAATAAAGAACAAAGAACTTCTGAAGGATTTGCCTTCAACTGCAATTATATTGTATGCTGGCGAAACAAAACTATCCATAGCCGCTGCATGTTTATGCACCTGTCCTGATTGATTCAGGAGCATGTCGTTCAGCAGTTATCGTTTGTTGATGTTGTTCATTGGTATTTTCCCGTTTGGATATATAAATTAGATCGTTGGTTTTCCTGTTCGAATTGTGCACGCTAATAATTTTGGGGTCCTTTATAGCTTGCTGTCTGGTCTGTATCAAAGCCCTGTGTAAAAGGCCGTACTTTGACCTGTGTTTGTTTATTATCAGGTTGAGAACAACCCTCCCTCTGACAAGGGGTCATTTCACTGATGTAGAAAAGAAAATAGAAATACCAAGGATTTGTATAGTTCTTCTATACAAAACCTTTGAACACTTAGAATTTTGTACTCAAAAAGAGGAGAGTTACATCATATTTTAAACAAATTTTTCTAAAAGAGGGGTCCACTTATTTTGAATAATATTAAACTGTTAAAGTAAATGTGTTAACATGGTTAAAGTCCAGGAATATTACTAAATTCTTGGACATGTTTTGACCATTTAATACCAGATAGATATATAGTTCTATGAGAAAATATGAGCCCTTTTGTACAAACAAATATATTATAACTTATATTGATCACTCATAAAACATGTAAAAGGGATATTTATAACATTAAGGGGTTGCCCCCAAACTGATTATGATTTGGATGAGAATTGTCTCATTGTCAGTCACACATACATAGACCAGATTTAATTATTTCTTGGTAAACAGGGAAAAAATACTTCAGAAATTAAAGAAATGTCAAAGTACAAGTGATAAATCAAGTTTTAATATTGTCAAAACCTATTATTTTATGTTTACAAAAAAAAATTATAATTGCTCGCCTTTACTTTTCAAGCTTCGCCTCAAAAATTTGCAAATTAAATATTTTTTAATTAAAATTTTCAAATCGCTCGCTCGCCCCAAATTTTGGAGTCCAAAAATCCATAGAACAAGAAATTAAATTGGTGTGGCCTAACATGTACTTTTAATCTATAACACAAAATTAAACAATTGCATGTGTTAGCTATCTATATTTATTCTAATATTGCTTATGTGACCGTCTACTGACTTCAGAGGTCAACTTGATAGTCAACCAGATGGTGTCTAGAATAAAATACACACAAAACGAAGATACATTTTATTGAGGCCATGACTTGTTAATTGTTTATTATAGACTTTGATATTTTGGATATACATTTTAGTATTTATATATTAAATTGGTGAACATGAATTTGACAGCCAATGCCCCTTGAAAAATAGAACAGGGTTGCAAATTGCATATAGTTTATCTATCCAAGGAGATAACTAACCAAACACTTTTTTTCTTTAAAACTTTTTATAAATGTAAAAGAAATGAAAGGTGAAAATGCAATGCAATTACCAATTTAATTAGTTATTTTCAAGGGGCATAACTCTTTTCAAAATATTTCTTACACTGTTTTGCACTGAATTTTTAAATTGGCCAAACATTGTATGAGACATTATTTGAAATAAACCTACGATATAAGCATGATAAGTTTCATAAAAATCTGGCAGGAATTGTACATATGAGAGCACTTACAATAAACATTTCTGTGTATACATTGTGTAATTTATAGTTATAAGTCCATTACTCTTTTAACAGGCACACAATGAAATGTCTCGCTTGTAGGACTTATTATTTAACTCATGTTGAGAGTCTGTAATATGATGTTTTACTAAAAGTATCACAGAAACTAAACATTATCAATATTCTATGAAAATGAGGTCAAGGTCAGATGGACCATGCCAAACAGACGTGTACATATTACAATCATTCCCTACACAAAACATAATAGTCCTACTGCTAATAGTAACTGAGAGACAGATCAAACAACAAAATCTAAATATTGACTGATGAACCATAAAAATGATGTCAAGGTCAGATGAACTCTGCCTGACAGACATGTATTTCACACACTGTATATATTTGCCCTAATGGTTATAGATTAGTATCAGAGATACTGTTTTGACTATGTAACTTTAACCTTGATTTCTAATCCATGAAATAATATCAAGCTTAGAATTTAATGTAGATCAATGAACAGTGAAATGGTAGACATGTACATCCTGCAATGGTTCTATAACTTTGAAAATGAGGTCAAGGTCAGATGAACTGTTTTTTAGACATTAACATCTTACAATGATTCTTATTACCAATCAAAGTTGACCTTTTATCACTGGTCTGTGAGAAGTTACCCAGAAAATTTAGCCAAACATGTCTCATCTTTGAAACAAGCTGTCATACATATCCAACTTTACCATACGGAAGATGGTACTAAAGAAAATGCTTTTATTACCCTTTAAGATGGTATGGGTGTCATTCGCCATTCTTTGATCGTAAAAAACATAGAACCTTAAGTCCAGATTTTCAATTAAGTTAGCAAAATTTGATGCAAGAATGATGATAACTAATGTGAATTTTCCTGAGAACAAATTTCATAAGATAATAACTTAAAAATATTAATATGTTTACAGGTGTAGATCATTTTTTGTTGATTTTTATTGATGTTAGGATTGGCATCTTAAAGGGGAGATAACTCTGAAACACTGCATTTTCTGAAGGAATCTACATGGAATTTTCCTATTTTTTATTTAAGCTGGAAAAAACGTATGGTGACCTTATCTTTTCTTTTGATATTCTCAAAGCATTTTCTAAATGCTATCTTTTCGTATAATATTTTAAAATTCAATCATTTACTTTAGCTTCCAATCACACAATTATGTTTTTTTTTCTGTATAATCCCTACAAAATGTGTAGCTTAAGAAAATGTATGGAGACCTATCATTTCTATTATATTTAAACATAAATCAATATATACTAAGTTTTAGCAAGTATGAAAAAATTCTATCAGTTTTATTTTAGACTTCTTTCCCACCTTAACTAAATTATTTCCAAAAGTAAGAAAACAATATGCTTGTTTAGATATATTCTGGCTTTACTTTGTCTCACAGCTCTCTTTATTTATTTCGGGCTTTGCACTTTTACTGATGAACATTATCCAATTGATCAGAAATTTAAACAGAACTAAATCTCTTGAACAAAATCTGTTCTCACTTACAATTAGAATACAAGTTTTCTTTACAAGTGGATATTTTATTCATCACCAGACATCATTTATCAAGTGAAGTGAACATTTTGAAACTAAGTTTGAATGGTATTTAACATTAGAAAAGCTATAATCTGAGTACAGGAAGGCATAAATTCCATTTGTAATCTCTTTCAGAAATATACAAAATCATATTAATCAACAAATTAATGTTTAACTGTGCTTCCAATTTATAAAGTATAAACTTATCATATAATGCAAGTAATACAGGCTAATCTGTAGAGCAAATCAATACTTCCCCAAAACAATATTCTTGTATGGGGACAAACATCAATTGAACTCTAACAATATTCTTGTATGGAGATAAACATCAATTTAACTCTAACAATATTCTTGTATGGGGACAAACATCAATTTAACTCTAACAATATTCTTGTATGGGGACAAACATTAATTTAACTCTAACAATATTCTTGTATGGGGATAAACATCAATTTAACTCTAACAATATTCTTGTATGGGGACAAACATCAATTTAACTCTAACAATATTCTTGTATGGGGACAAACATTAATTTAACTCTAACAATATTCTTGTATGGGGACAAACATTAATTTAACTCTAACAATATTCTTGTATGGAGACAAACATTTATTTAACTCTAACAATATTCTTGTATGGGGACAAACATTAATTTAACTCTAACAATATTCTTGTATGGAGATAAACATTAATTTAACTCTAACAATATTCTTGTATGGGGACAAACATCAATTTAACTCTAACAATATTCTTGTATGGGGACAAACATCAATTGAACTCTAACAATATTCTTGTATGGGGACAAACATCAATTGAACTCTAACAATATTTTTGTATGGGGATAAACATCAATTGAACTCTAACAGTATTCTTGTATGGGGATAAACATTAATTTATCTCTAACAATATTCTTGTATGGGGATAAACATCAATTTAACTCTAACAATATTCTTGTATGGGGATAAACATCAATTTAATTCTAACAATATTCTTGTATGGCCATTGGGGACAAAACATTAATTTAACTCTAACAATATTCTTGTATGGGGATAAACATTAATTTAACTCTAACAATATTCTTGTATGGGGACAAACATTAATTTAACTCTAACAGTATTTTTGTATGGGGATAAACATTAATTTAACTCTAACAATATTCTTGTATGGCCATTGGGAACAAACATTAATTTAACTCTAACAATATTCTTGTATGGGGATAAACATTATTAATTTAACTCTAACAATATTCTTGTATGGCCATTGGGGACAAACATTAATTTAACTCTAACAATATTCTTGTATGGAGACAAACATTAATTTAACTTTAACAATATTCTTGTATGGGGACAAACATCAATTTAACTCTAACAATATTCTTGTATGGGGATAAACATCAATTTAACTCTAACAATATCCTTGTATGGAGACAAACATCAATTTAACTCTAACAATATTCTTGAATGGGGATAAACATTAATTTATCTCTAACAATATTCTTGTATGGGGATAAACATCAATTTAACTCTAACAATATTCTTGTATGGGGACAAACATTAATTTAACGATAAACATCAATTTAACTCTAACAATATTCTTGTATGGAGACAAACATCAATTTAACTCTAACAATATTCTTGTATGGGGATAAACATTAATTTATCTCTAACAATATTCTTGTATGGGGATAAATATCAATTTAACTCTAACAATATTCTTGTATGGGGACAAACATTAATTTAACTCTAACAGTATTCTTGTATGGGGATAAACATTAATTTAACTCTAACAATATTCTTGTATGGCCATTGGGGACAAAACATTAATTTAACTCTAACAATATTCTTGTATGGGGATAAACATTAATTTAACTCTAACAATATTCTTGTATGGCCATTGGGGACAAACATTAATTTAACTCTAACAATATTCTTGTATGGGGATAAACATCAATTTAACTCTAACAATATTCTTGTATGGAGACAAACATCAATTTAACTCTAACAATATTCTTGTATGGGGATAAACATTAATTTATCTCTAACAATATTCTTGTATGGGGATAAATATCAATTTAACTCTAACAATATTCTTGTATGGGGACAAACATTAATTTAACTCTAACAGTATTCTTGTATGGGGATAAACATTAATTTAACTCTAACAATATTCTTGTATGGCCATTGGGGACAAAACATTAATTTAACTCTAACAATATTCTTGTATGGGGATAAACATTAATTTAACTCTAACAATATTCTTGTATGGCCATTGGGGACAAACATTAATTTAACTCTAACAATATTCTTGTATGGGGATAAACATCAATTTAACTCTAACAATATTCTTGTATGGAGACAAACATCAATTTAACTCTAACAGTATTTTTGTATGGGGATAAACATTAATTTAACTCTAACAATATTCTTGTATGGCCATTGGGAACAAACATTAATTTAACTCTAACAATATTCTTGTATGGGGATAAACATTATTAATTTAACTCTAACAATATTCTTGTATGGCCATTGGGGACAAACATTAATTTAACTCTAACAATATTCTTGTATGGAGACAAACATTAATTTAACTTTAACAATATTCTTGTATGGGGACAAACATCAATTTAACTCTAACAATATTCTTGTATGGGGATAAACATCAATTTAACTCTAACAATATCCTTGTATGGAGACAAACATCAATTTAACTCTAACAATATTCTTGTATGGGGATAAACATTAATTTATCTCTAACAATATTCTTGTATGGGGATAAACATCAATTTAACTCTAACAATATTCTTGTATGGGGACAAACATTAATTTAACGATAAACATCAATTTAACTCTAACAATATTCTTGTATGGAGACAAACATCAATTTAACTCTAACAATATTCTTGTATGGGGATAAACATTAATTTATCTCTAACAATATTCTTGTATG